>NC_042621.1:59577948-59785448 GCF_901001135.1 Rhinatrema bivittatum
AATACCACATGCGATAAAAAAGGGGTGTGTTTTATGGTAATAGGCAGTTTATCGCAATTTGTGGTAATACCTATGCAAAGAGCTAAGTTATCACAATTTGCGATAACTTTTTCGCACTTTGAGATAAATGTGGTATTTCCTACATACAACCACTGGAGGGACCATGTTTACTATCAGAGCCACTGGAGGGGGGGGGGAGTGAGAGATAACTCTTCGCATAGGTATTACCGCAAATTGCGATAAATTGCCTATTACCATAAAACACGCCCCTGTTTCTATTGCATGCGGTATTTAGTGCATTTTGATAAATCCAGGCCTAAGTTAGCCAGATAGGTTAGTGAGATAAGTGTTGCCACCCCAGAACACCCTCTGCCCACCCCTGACAGTCAATTAACTTTTTATCCAGATAAAAGGTTAGCTGTCTTTTGGTTTTTGGAGGCAGATTGATGGCATTTGAAAAGGAACTGGTGGATAGGGGTGTGCATTCGTTTTGAACTTAAATGTAAAACGCAACTTATTTTTGTTTTTTAACTTAAAAAAGTGATGAGGCGAAAACGATCGGATTTCCAACGTATTCAACATAGCTATGTTGAATACGTTGGAAATCGCGATTGTTGATCCTAAATAAAAATTTAAACCCCTCACCCTCCTTAATCCCCCCCCCCCAAGACTTACCAAAACTCCCTGGTGGTCCAGCAGGGAGTCAGGACGCCATTTCTGAACTCATTTGCGAGGAGCACGTGACGTCGGCGTCCTGACTCCCCGCTGGACCTCCAGGGAGTTTTGGTAAGTCTTGGGGGGGGGGGGATTAAGGAGGGTGAGGGGTTTAAATTTTTATTTGCACGTATGGACATAGACTCAACTTATGGAATTCTCCATATGTCCATATTGACCGAAATTGACCCCCCCTTTCGACTTATGGACTTATGAACATAAACTTTTGCTCTGCACATCCCTACTGGTGGATCCCCTTCCGCTCTCTTTTTCTGGGAATGTCTTTCCCAAAATGGCCTGCAGACTTATCTATTCTGCAAGCCATAGAAAATGTCATTCCCATTTAGTTGACAGTTAAAGCTTTCTTGGGCCTCCTCAAATAAAATGCAAATCTGGTTTAATCCCTTGTTTAAGATTAATAAACATGTTTTAAATTGGGTCTAATGGCAGGTAAAGAGGATTTGATCACTCAGGCCTAAATATTGCATGCGATAGGGGGTGTGTTTTATGGTAATAGCTTATTTACCACAAAGTATGCATAGGTATTACCAAAGCAATTCTGTGAGAGAGAGAGAGATAGCTATAAGGCCCTTATAGTATTTAGGTATTTAAACCTCTCTATGAGGCCTACCTAGTAACTTGAGGTGAGATTTAAGTAGTAGTGTAGGGGTTGGGGGCCCCTTAACAACATAAGAAATTGCCATGCTGGGTCAGACCAAGGGTCCATCAAGCCCAGCATCCTGTTTCCAACAGAGGCCAAAACCAGGCCACAAGAACCTGGCAATTACCCAAACACTAAGAAGATCACATGCTACTGATGCAATTAATAGCAGTGGCTATTCCCTAAGTAAAATTGATTAATAGCCATTAATGGACTTCTCCTCCAAGAACTTATCCAAACCTTTTTTGAACCCAGCTACACTAACTGCACTAACCACATCCTCTGGCAACAAATTCCAGAGCTTTATTGTGCGATGAGTGAAAAAGAATATTCTCCGATTAGTCTTAAATGTGCTACTTGCTAACTTCATGGAATGCCCCCTAGTCCTTCTATTATTCGAAAGTGAAAATAACCGAGTCACATCTACTCGTTCAAGACCTCTCATGATCTTAAAGACCTCTATCATATCTCCCCTCAGCCGTCTCTTCTCCAAGCTGAACAGCCCCAACCTCTTCAGCCTTTCCTCATAGGGAAGCTGTTCCATCCCCTTTATTATTTTGGTTGCCCTTCTCTGTACCTTCTCCATCGCAACTATATCTTTTTTGAGATGCGGCGACCAAAATTGTACACAGTATTCAAGGTGTGGTCTCACCATGGAGCGATATAGAGGCATTATGACATTTTCCGTTCTATTAACCATTCCCTTCCTAATAATTCCTAACATTCTATTTGCTTTTTTGACTGCTGCAGCACACTGAGCCGACGATTTTAAAGTATTATCCACTATGATGCCTAGATCGTTTTCCTGGGTGGTAGCTCCTAATATGGAACCTAACATCGTGTAACTACAGCAATGGTTATTTTTCCCTATATGCAACACCTTGCACTTGTCCACATTAAATTTCATCTGCCATTTGGATGCCCAATCTTCAAGTCTTGCAAGGTCCTCCTGTAATGTATCACAGTCTGCTTGTGATTTAACTACTCAGAATAATTTTGTATCATCCGCAAATTTGATAACCACTCGTCGTATTCCTTTCCAGATCATTTATATATATATATTGAAAAGCACCAGTCCAAGTACAGATCCCTGGGGCACTCCACTGTTTACCCTTTTCCACCATTTAATCCTACTCTCTGTTTCCTGTCTTTTAACCAGCTTGTAATCCACGAAAGGACATTGCCTCCTATCCCATGACATTTTAGTTTTCGTAGAAGCCTCTCATGAGGGACTTTGTATGCCCGTCAGGGCTAAAGTCCCTCAGATACTGGAACTGCGATTCCAAGGTTGCTGAGCTGCAAAGAAACTGTAGATAGTGAATAGACAGGATATGCAGAAATACATAGCCAGTACTAGATGATAACTCACATAAGGTCTTGAGATGGCTCAGTAGCTGGAAAGGGTTAGGGCCTCGAGGAGCGAGTTCCTGGTTCCAGGGAAAGCTCTGAGAGAGTGGTGGTCACTTACAATAATCTGAATCTGGAATAGCTTCTAGTCAATAGAGAATCTTTAGAGTGTTCATGAACATAGGCCCTCAAGGAGCGAGTGCCGGTTACTATATACCTTCTGAAATAGTAACTCACAAATGTCTGTACATGCAATAGCTTCTGGACAAGGAGAATCTTCAGAGTATTCAGGAACATAGGCCCTCGAGGAGCGAGTACCGGTTCCTATCGGTAGTCTGAAATAATAACTCACAATGTCTGTCTCTTGCGATTGCTTCCAGGCAATAGTCTTCAGAGGGTTTAGGAACATAGACCCTTGAGGAGCGAGTACCGGTTCCTATCTGTAGTCTGAAATAATAACTCACAATGTCTGTCTCTTGCGATCGCTTCCAGGCAATGGCGAGTCTTCAGAGAGTTTAGGAACATGGGACCTTGAGGAGCGAGTACCAGTTCCTTTCTGTAATCTAAAATAGAGAAAGAGAATGAGGCCCCCGAGGAGCGGGTACCCCTAGTAGGTTCGGAGAGGCAATGTTGCAAGAGTGAAGCAGGTCTGAAGGAAATCCCGCAAGAAATCCTTTGGGTGCAAAATAGTCTTGGACAGCCGAAGCTAGTCCAAACGGAGTCCTTGCTAACTCGATCTGTTAGCAAAAGTAAAGACCTTTTATGTTGGAAGCGGATGACGTCAATACAGGGGGACGCCCCTGAGGTTCACGCTCTTGCTGGTACATACTTCGGAGCATGCGTGCACGCCCTATGTCATCAGGAACATGGCGGATCCGCAGCATCGAGCCGGCCTGGGAACGCCAGGGAGAAGCGGCAGGAAGACGCTGAGGCATCAAGCTGTCCATCAGGCACAGAGGGAGTCGCCACACAGGTAGAGAGGGTGGAGCAAGGGCGAAAGCAGGCACGAACGCAACAATACCCCCCTTCAAAGGGCGATCTCCTCTTCGGGTACCAGGCTTAGGTTTCAAAGGATGCGAGAGGTGGAACTGATGAAGCATCTCTTTATCTAAGATAGTGGTCTAAGGCTCCCAAGATCAATCGGAGCCGATGCCTTCCCAATCAGAAGGTATTCCAATTTCTTGCCTCTGTACCAAACATCCAGAATCTCAAGGTCTTAATCTCTATATTGATACTGAATAGATGACAGGTGGATCTTGAGATGTGGAAGAATCTCGTAGGGTGTAAAGATGAAATCAACAGCAATGGATGGAGCTGTTGTGGACAACTCTGAGGGATTCTGTGGAAGTGGTGATGTAGAAGAATGTCCAAAATCCACTTCTGGTTAACTCTCCAGTGGATGTAGCTGGATGAGAGTTGAAATTCAGCCGCAGTAACTTAGCTGAATGAAACTTCAACAGAAGTGGCAAACTGATGTACGTCCAAAACTCACTTCTGGAAGAGAGATGGCGTCAGCCCCAGTAGACAAACAGACTGGTGACTAGAAATAACTTCTTCAGAACTGATGGCAGCACCAGCAATCAAACAGGCTGGTGGCTAGAGATGTCTTCTTCGGATCAACCTGTGCCGTGGCTCATCAGACACATACTCCGAATAGATAGCTAGAGATAACTTCTTCGGATCAACCTGTGCCGTGGTTCATCAGACACATACTCCGAAAATGCTTCTTCAGAAACGTAGAAGGAAAACTCATCCTTCTAGAGGCACTGAAAACTTTAGACCTAGGGCACCAACGTGAAGGCTCCAGGGATGTCCAGTGAAATAGAGGATGGTGCATCAGCAGCCAAGGAAATCCCAGGACGATACACTGCATAGTGTTTTTTGATATAAAGAAGGAGATGGTTTCCATAATAAATGTGACAGATATCTCTAGGTAAGTTCATGGAGTCGGTGATGTAGAGCGCCATCTAGCTATGGTAAGCATAGCAACCGCTATGTATCTTAAAGTTCATGAAGATGATGAAGATGTAGAGCACCATCTAGCTATAGTAAGCATAGCAACTGCTATGTATCTTAAAGTTCATGAAGATGATGAAGATGTAGAGCCCATCTAGCTATGGTAAACATAGCAACCGCTATGTAGAACAAAAGTCAATAGTAGAACTGCTGTGGACATTGTTAAGATCCTCAAAAAAAGTGGCGGTGTAAAGGAATGTCCAAAGCCTACTTCAAGTTGTGATGCAATAATGGATCTTCAAATTTGGTAAATGGACTCCTCAGGTCTTCCACAAGACATCTGAGAATAAGGTTGCCTCCTGCCCCTGAGTCCTGCAGGGCAGGGATACGAACCGTCACTGGTTCAGGGGTCACAGAGACTGCACGAGAGAATGGAGGAGATATCGCTGTATAGCACATGAACAGTCCTCCCGCGGGACTCAGGCCCGTCCGTTTTCCGGATAGAGGGCACGTAGAGATTTCATGGCCTGGCTGAGCACAGTACATTCACAGGCCATGCTTCCTCCGAAGTCTTCTCTCTTTGGAGGTCAAATGACCATGACAGGTACCTTCTTATCAACAGCAGGATTTGCTGAACCCATCCGTAGTGCAGAAGTGCTAGCCTGTTTCAACCCAGGTAACACCTTAGGCCGGAGTTCCTTCACCTTGTCTCGGACAGTCAATCCGAGTAGCTAAGGCTATCAATTCTTCCAGTGAGTCAGGTGTCTGACGAGTGGCCAGCTTGTCCTTCACGCGAGCATCCAGGCCTCTGCAGAAGAGAGTCTTGAGACATCTGGGGTCCCAGCGAAGTTCCGCTGCAAGAGTCTTAAACTCTATGGCAAATTCAGCCAGAGATCTGTTGCCTTGCTTCAAGACCACCAAAGCAAACCCAGCAACAGACATACGAGCAGGGTCATCAAAGACGGATTTAAATAAGTCCATAAATCCTTCTATATCCTGCAAGATAGGGTCTTTTCATTCCCACAAGGTAGATGCCCACAATAAGGCTCTCCCATCCAAGTATGACAGGATATAGCTGGTCTTAGAAAGGCCCGTGGGAAACAATGAAGGTTGTAAAGTGAAATGTAAGCTGCACTGGTTCAAAAAGCCTCAAGTCTTCGGGAGTTCTCCGGAGAATCGAATAGGTGCCACCAGTGGAACAGCAGTCTTTAAGGTTACCTGTGGTAACTGACCTTCTTGATTAGAAGCTGTGTCTTGTATCTTCTGTGTATGAAGCTGATGAAATGCTGCAGAAAGTTTCTCCAAGGTTTCTTGCTGTTCTGAGATGCATTGAGCCAAGCCCGTTATAGCCTGCAAAGTGGAGAGGTGTGCCGGGACCATGGTTACTAACATCCAATACCTTAAGCTGGATTCCCAGGAGTACTTCTTCTTCTGTCTTTAAGCCAAAGTCACTGAGGTTATAGGCTTCCCATACTTTAAGGGGTGGATTTTAAGAGCCCTGCTTGCCTAAATCTGCCCAAAACCGGGCGGATTTAGGCGAGCAGGGCCCTGCGCGCCGGGAAGCCTATTTTACATAGGCCTACCGGTGCGCACAGAGCCCCGGGACTCGCGTAAGTCCCGGGGTTCTCCGAGGGGGGCGTGTCGGGGGGCGGTCCCGGTCGTCGCGGCGTTATCGGGGCGTGTCGGCAGCGTTTTGGGGGCGGGTACGGGGGCGTGGCTACGGCCCGGGGCAGTCCGGGGGCGTGGCCGCGCCCTCCGTACCCGCCCCCAGGTCGCGGCCCGGCGCACAGGAGTCCCGCTGGCGCGCGGGGATTTACGCCTCCCTCTGGGAGGCGTAAATCCCCCAACAAAGGTAAGGGAGGGGTGTAGACAGGGCCGGGCGGGTGGGTTAGGTAGAGGAAGGGAGGGGAAGGTGAGGGGAGGGCGTTAGAGGATTCCCTCCGAGGCCGCTCCGATTTCGGAGCGGCCTTGGAGGGAACGGGGGTAGGCTGCGCAGCTCGGCGCGCGCCGGCTATACAAAATCCATAGCCTTGCTCGCGCCGATCCAGGTTTTTAGCAGATACGCGCGGCTCCGCGCGTATCTACTAAAATCCAGCGTACTTTTGTTTGCGCCTGGAGCGCAAACAAAAGTAGGCTATTCGCGCTCCTTTTAAAATCCGCCCCTAAGTGAATTCATTGTAGATATAGGCGTCCATACCTTTAAGCCGGATTCACTGGAGTTAATAATCTGTTGTGGGTTCTGCTAGCGGGTTAGCAATCTGTTGGGATTTGCTATGTGGATGGGAGGAGCTAGCAGATGAGAATAGCAGTCTGATAGAATCCCCTCCCCAAAGGGGAGGAGTAGCAATCTGCCTCCTATGGGTCTACTAAGGAATGGCAACATGTTATGATGTAGACTGCAGAGTTGGCAATCTGTACCAGTGGAGTACTAGAGATGGTGCCCAGCTGGACAGAAAGTAGATAGGTGAATCCTTGGGCCGATAGCAGATGACAGTGCCCCCAGAAGGGAGTCCCGAGAGGGACCACCGGCTAGGCTGGAGTATGGAGACAGACACAGTTCTTTTTATTAGATAGGTAGTATAACTACCAGAGGTGGCAGTAGTGAGCTAGTATGCCCGGCAGGGCTGAAGTCCCTCAGATTCCAAGGTTGCTGAGCTGCAAAGAAACTGTAGATAGTGAATAGACAGGGTATGCAGAAATACATAGCCAGTACTAGATGATAACTCACATAAGGTCTTGAGATGGCGCAGTAGCTGGAAAGGCTTAGAGCATTGAGGAGTGAGTACCTGGTTGCAGGGAAAGCTCTGAGAGAGCGGTGGTCACTCACAATAATCTGTATCTGGAATAGATTCTAGTCCATAATCTTCAGGAACATAGGCCCTCGAGGAGCGAGTGCCGTTTCCTATACACCTTCTGAAATAGTAACTCACAAATGTCTGTACATGCAATAGCTTCTGGACAAGGAGAATCTTCAGAGTATTCAGGAACCTAGGTCCTCGAGGAGCGAGTACCAGTTCCTATCGACAGTCTGAAATAATAACTCACAACGTCCATCTCTTGCGATCGCTTCCAGGCAATAGAAAGTCTTCAGAGGGTTCAGGAACATAGGCCCTCGAGGAGCGAGTACCGGTTCCTGTAGTCTGAAATAATAACTCACAATGTCTGTCTCTTGCGATTCCTTCCAGGCAATGGTGAGTCTTCAGAGAGTTTAGAAACATGGGACCTCGAGGAGCGAGTACCAGTTCCTTTCTGTAATCTGAAATAGAGAAAGAGAATGAGGCCCCCGATGAGTGGGTACCCCTAGTAGGTTCGGAGAGGCAATGTTGCAAGAGTGAAACGGGTCCGAAGGAAATCCCGCAAGCAATTCTTTGGGTACAAATTAGTCTTGGACAGCCGAAGCTAGTCCAATCGGAGTCCTTGCTAACTCGATCTGTTAGCAAAAGTAAAGACCTTTTATGTTGGAAGTGGATGACGTCAATACAGGGAGACGCCACTGAGGTTCGCGCCCTTGCTCATACATACTTCAGAGCGCATGCACGCCCTACATCATCAGGAACATGGCAGATCCGCAGCATCGAGCCGGCCCGGGGATGCCGGGGAGAAGCTGCAGGGAGACGCTGCAGCATCAAGCCGTCCATCAGGCACGGAGGGAGTCGCCACACAGGTAGAGAGTGTGGAGCGAGGGCGAAAGCAGGCACAAATGCAACACTACTAGTCAATACTTTCTTTGGCTACAGCTGTGCTACTGTAATCTCTCCAGTAGTACTTCTTTTCAGGACCTTTCTGAGGACAAGATCTGTGAAGCTGTTTTAACCTCCAAAAAGCAAGCAGCCAGTTTTTGCAAATTGTTGAAATTTCACTCCTATGGGCATTGTGCAGGTTTCTGAAGTGTTGGAAAGAGAATTTGGTATGGAATTGGGAGAGGATCAATGATCTCTATTTTGGGCTAAGTCCATGCGGTTCTCATGTTCACCATCAATTACACAGTCACTATATTCATTGTCCATAGGGCAGTTTGGACCCTGTTAAAGTGAGCAAATCTGTACATGCCAGCTCTAGAAGGTGTTGGTCTTGTCCTTTGGAGAAGGGTACTTTCTCACATCTATATTTGACGGTGGGAATTTGCAGGTATATTTGTAAGCTGCTTGGCTTAGGATTTGGGCTGTTCTTCATCTTAATTGTGATCTTACATACAAAATTGTGATTTGGAAGTCTTTGGCATTGCCCCATAAGTTACATAAAGGAGAGGGTAAATTGCTTGATTTTTTTTGCTTTCTGTGGTGTTCTATTTAATCCTGCTGCAGTGGAAGGATAAAACTATGGGGGTCATTTATCAAAATATGTTAGGGCATTAGGGCCCCAACGCCCGCGATAACGCTGTAACGCAAGCGATTAACACCGCATCGCGAAATGCGTATGCAAATTTGAAAATTTTATTTGAGTGGGAAGAGTTTGGGTGGAATAAATGGAAATGACAGCAGGTTAACGTTGTGTACAATAAAGTAATGCACACTATCGCAGGATTTAACACTGGAAATAACTACACCATTTTTCTGAGAGTTATGCCTGTAAAAGATGTGCCTTATTGCCGAAACAGGATTTATTGGAAATCCCATTTCAGGAGGGAGAGGGGAGAGGGAGAGAGCTTCTATGGAGACCCATTAATTTTTGAACTTTTTATTCAGCTATGTAGATAGTGCATCAAGCTAGGTAGAGAGAACATTGCACAAATCTACTCTTCTTACATCTTTCATCCCTCCAAATCACATAAAATCTTCACTGATGGTAACTGTACTTTTCGTACATATTACTGTGCATGTAAAATTGCCCCTAGAACCCACCCCACAAACCTCACCCCGAGTTACTAGTGCTCCCTCTTACAGTGTTCTCTCTCTCTCTCTCTCTCCCCAACCCAAAGGGGCGGACCGGGGTATCGGGCATCCCCCGGTGCGCCGATCGCTCTATTTTCAATATATGTATAATTGATCTGGAAAAGCATACAAGGTAATCAAATCTGAAGATAATACAAATTTATTCAAAGTAGTTAAATCACAAGCGGATTGTGATAAATTGTAGGAGGACCATGCGAGACGAAGGTTGGGCATCCAAATGGCAGTTGAAATTTAATGTGGCCAAGTGGAAGGTGATGCATATAAGGAAAAATAACCCATGCTGTAGTTAACCAATGTTAGGTTCCATATTAGAAGCTACTACCCAGGAAAAAGATCTAGGCCTCATAGTGGATAATACATTGAAATTGTCCACTCAGGGGCGGATTTTCAGAGCCCTGCTCGCGTAAATCCGCCCAAAACCGGGCGGATTTACGCGAGCAGGGCCCTGCGCGCCGGGAAGCCTATTTACATAGGCCTCCCGGCGCGCGCAGAGCCCCGGGACTCGCGTAAGTCCCGGGGTTCTCCGAGGGGGGCGTGTCGGGGGCGTGTCGGGGGGGCGGGCCCGGTTGTCGCGGCGTTTTGGGGGCGTGTCGGCGTTTTGGGGGCGGGTACGGGGGCGTGGCTACGGCCCGGGGCGGTCCGGGGGCGTGGCCGCGCCCTCCGTACCCGCCCCCAGGTCGCGGCCCGGTGCGCAGGAGGCCCGCTGGCGCGCGGGGATTTATGCCTCCCAGAGGAAGGCGTAAATCCCCCGACAAAGGTAAGGGGGGGGTTTAGACAGGGCCGGGCGGGTGGGTTAGGTAGGGGAAGGTGAGGGGAGGGCAAAGGAAAGTTCCCTCCGAGGCCGCTCCGATTTCGGAGCGGCCTTGGAGGGAACGGGGGTAGGCTGCTCGGCTCGGCGCACGCCGGCTATACAAAATCCATAGCCTTGTGCGCGCCGATCCAGGATTTTAGCAGATACGCGCGCCTTTTAAAATCCGCCCCTCAGTGTGCTACTACAATCAGAAAAGCAAACAGAATGTTGGGAATTATTAGGAAGGAAATGCAAATAAAACGGAAAATGTCTTAATGCTTCTGTATCACTCCACAGTGAGACCGCACTTTCAGTACTGTGTACAATTCTGGTTGCCTCATCTTAACAATGATAAAGTTGCACTGGTGAAGGTACAGAGAAGGGCGACCAAAATGATAAACAGGATGGAACAGCTCCCCTATGAGGAAAGGCTAAAGATGTTAGGGCTGTTCAGCATGGAGAAGAGACAGCTGAGGAGGGATATGATAGATCTACAAAACCATGAGAGGTCTCTAAGGGGTAAATGTGAATTGGTTAATAGGGATGTGCATTCGTCCAGGACGAATTAGTCAATTTCAATGAAATTGCGTAATTTGTCTTGGTTTGGGGAGCCCGAAACCCGAAAGAATTTTTCCTGAAATTTCGGGAAAAATTTGTTTTTGGGTTTAGTGCGCACTAACGGGGTTCCCGTGGTTCGGGCCTTTAAAATTCAGGGGACCCAAATTTCGTTTTAGTGCGCACTAATGGGGCTAGTGTGCACTAACTCCCCGTTAGTGCGTGCTTACAAAAAAGGGCGCACAAATACGAAATTTGGGTCTCCCTGAATTTTAAAGGCCCAAACAGTGGGAAATACAAAATTTCCTGCGGCGGGCTGAAAATGAAGCCCAAACCAATAGGTTCGTGTTTCGCACATCCCTATTGGTTATTTACTCGTTCAGATATTAGAAGGACTAGGGGCACGCCATGAATTTAGCAAGTAGCACATTTAAAACTAATCTGAGAAAATTCTTTTTCACTCAACACACAATTAAGCTATGGAATGTGTTGCCAGAAGATGTGATTAGGGAAGTTAGTATAGCTGGGTTTAAAAAAGATTTGGATAAGTTCTTGGAGGAAAAGTCCATGAACTTCTTTTAATCAAATGGGGAATAGGTTCTTGTAACCTGGATTGGCCACTGTTGAAAACAGGATGCTGGGCTTGATGGACCTCTAGTCTGATCAAGTATGGCAACTTCTTATGTTCTTAATGCCATTTTGGAAAATGGTGCCAACCGGGCCTGGGGCTAGGGGGTTTCCCAGGCTCTCCACTGCCACTAATCGGGGAGGTGGGGGTGGGTGCTACTAGACCACCAGAGCTATTGTGGAGGATTAGGGAGTCCCTATCAGGGATATCGTTTATTGGAAAGGGAGGGTGGGAGGGGAAAGATCTTTGGGCTGGGGGTGTTTTGGACTGGTTTAGGTTGTTTTCAATAATGGGGATAGCTTTGTGGTAGGGGACAGGGCTTCACCACATAGGGTCATTTTTCTAATATTTTTTTTTTTTGTGGGACCACTTCAAATAGCAGTCCCAGAATAGTAGGGGACTACTAAGACCCCTGGTGGCTTGTTTACAACTTTTAGGTGGGGGGCATGTTGGGCCACATGGCCTTTTAATTCTAGGTATGGGAGCATCGGTACCCATACCTCGTGCACCCGTACCTCATGCTCCCGTGCTAGAATATTTCCCAAAAGCTGTAGATAAAATAACATGGATGACAAATTTCTAAGTCAGCTACATTATTTTGTTTACTATTATGTATTAGCTGCTTTGCAAGCATTGTGCAATTTTATGCATGCAATTGCATGCAAAGCATCTAATTGTCATAGGGAGAGCCTTTTATGCTAATTCAACCTGTGATATTGCAACCTGTGATATTGCAACCTGTGATATTGCAAATATCACATGATATACAGCATTTATCGTGTGTTATAGTCCTATCGCAGCTTGACCTATTAGCCTGACATATGGTACTGAATGTCAACCTCCAGAAGGCCCAAGCTACCCATTTTCCTTTGCTTTTGCAATACTGTAGAATCTAATTGATCTCCAGTTTTACTTTATCCAGCAGCTAAGGCTCCTCTGCTGTTATTCCTTGCTCTTGAGAATTCCAATATTGATTTTGTCTTCACCCACTTCACTGTTTCATGTAGCTACAACCCTCAGTCTATACCCTCCTTCCCAACATATCACAACCCTTTGTTCTATAAATTTCTTTCCAGCAAAAACTGCTTGTCACCTTACATGATTTAGAACTTTGAGGGATATGATTGCGACTTTTCAGTACTTTCTCTCCTGTAGAATATACTGTATATATTAAGATCCTTAGGTCTTACCCTATGTGGTCTATGTTGCATTTGGTACCCTTCTTTTGGATTGCTTCTGCTCTCTCTATATCTGTTCAGAGATGTGATCTCCAGAATTGGACAAAAAACTCCAGATGAGATCTCATCAGTCATTTGTACAGGTTATATTGTTCACGTTATATATTTTCACATTGTTTCCCAATCTTTATATTATCAGATATGATTATCCAAGATCTTTCCCTCAAGCTTGCTTTCTTATTTGTAGACATTTGATATTCTGCCATTTCCTGAAGTTGGTCTCAAGGTGACCTACAATACATTTAAATGAACAGAAGCATTTGAAAGGCTTACATTTAGAATCAGACAGGGTAATTTATAAAATCACGTTAGGGCCCTAACACCCACGATAACGCCATAATGCATAACGATAAATAACACATTGCGAGATGCTTATGCAAATCTTAAAAATTGAGTCAAAAGGGAGGAGTTTATGAAAACAAGGGGTGGTTAATATTGCATTGGATAGTGTAATGCATGTTATTGCATTATTTAACACTTGAAATAACTGCACTTTTTTTCCTGGTGAGTGTGAGAGAGAGAGAAACTCTGGGGAGGTCCCCATATTAGTCAACTTTTTAAACCACTGTAAGAGGGGCAACTAGTAACTCGGGGTGAGCTTTTGGTGGTGGCCTAGGTTTTGGGAGCAGATTTACATGCACAGTCAGAAGTATGAACAGCACAGTACACATCAATGAAGATTTGATGTGATTTGGAGTAATAGTGACAGAAAATGGGAAACAGCTAGTGTCAATTATAATCTAAAGAAATGACTAGCTGTAGGTAAACTACAAATTAATTCTGGAGAATCAGATAAAATTTTGAAAACTTTATTTAAATCATGTTCAATATATTTATTCTTTTTGTTTGACTGAGACAAAGACCTCAGCACTGGTAAAACAGGTTAATTAACCAAGTTTTTTGGAAACCAGTAAACTCAATCATGGGTCTTTAAATAAGTCTCTTTTTTTATTTTATTTAAAAGTTTCTCACTTTTGAGGAAAATGGTCTTTGTGTCCTCATCCAGTGATTGGTTAGTAATGCCGCATAACAATACTTTAGCGGCAATAGGAATGGTGTGTCTTTTACCACTTGCTCAATTTAAAGTTTGTTGCAGCATCAAAAAAGTTTTTTAACTGCTAACTTGCACACTGTTGTAGTGATTTTTACCAAAATTAATTTGTTGGTTTGAAGCCCTAATGGGTGAATTTGATCACAACATGGACGAGACTAATTCTAAAATCTCTGTTCCAACAACAAGTGAAATTTAACACTTATCTTGTAAACTCGTGGCCACTTTTGGAGCCTAAAACGAGTCTGTGCCAGAAATCCCCGCCAACGTTAACGTTTCGCTTAACGCTTCCTCAGGGCGAGTTGGAACTTTTTTTTTTTTTTTTTTAATCGCTTAACGCTTCCTCAGGGCGAGTTCTATGGAACAAGAATTGTGCAATCATTACTTCAGAAAAACACAAGTTTTACAACAACTTTAAGGTTTGTATTTTACTCACGGAACTGGCTGTGATTAGAGACCTGCGGGCTTCTTACTGCCGGTTAACATGGCTCAATTCATTTTATAGTTCTCCAAAGTATTGAACAGTGACCAATCAGATTGAACGTCTCTGACGTGCATGACGTGCCAACGTGGCTACGTATTACGTTGTTAGAACTACTATACGTGTCTTGCGTACTCAACGCGATGACGTCTGAATTTAAAGGGAAAAAAAAAATTTTTCATTGTGAAAACCTTCATGGCTCTTTGAATTAAATTGAAATATATGCTTAAACTTTCTGTAAGTGTCATCGAATCAAACTGTTCCATTCGATTTTGCTATTTAATCCTCTAGGTTCTTCCGATCTTAATTTAAAGATCCATTCTTGTTCTCTCATGTATAATGTTTTTTCTCGGTTGCCTCCTCTAATGTCTGCTGTGATATGATCTATGGCAAACCATCGTAATTCATGAATGCCATGATTATTCGTTAAACAATGTTCAACAATTGGTGCTGTTATTCTTTTATTTCTCAAACAGCTCTTGTGCTCACTGATGCGTGTATTTAAATTCCGGCTTGATTGTCCGACATATAATTTCTTGCACGGACATAGAATTATGTACACGATGTAATTTGTTTGACAAGTTGTAAAATGTTGTAACTTGAAAATATACCCAGTCAAATCACTCTTGTATTCCTTAAGTTCTACTGTTTGGCTGCATATCTTACAGTGTCCACATTTATAATGGCCTTTCAAAACTGTACCATCGAGTGTCCTCAGGCTAGCACTTTTTTCTTTCAATGCTGAGGGACATAGGATTTCCTTAAAGTTTTTCCCTCTCGAAAAAGCTGCTCGAAATTCTAGATTCTCTAATCCGGGAATGAGTTGAATCAGATGCCAATATTTTCGCATATTTTGCACAATTTTCTTGGACATCGGAGAATATTTTGTTACGCATGTTACCATATTGTTGTCATCTTCCTTAGAAATTGGATTGAGCAAGGCTTCTCTATCATAAAAAAGTGCTCTCTTAAATCCAGTGGTGATGCTCTTCTTTGGATATCCTCTAACCTTCCTTTCAAGGAAGATGACAACAATATGGTAACATGCGTAACAAAATATTCTCCGATGTCCAAGAAAATTGTGCAAAATATGCGAAAATATTGGCATCTGATTCAACTCATTCCCGGATTAGAGAATCTAGAATTTCGAGCAGCTTTTTCGAGAGGGAAAAACTTTAAGGAAATCCTATGTCCCTCAGCATTGAAAGAAAAAAGTGCTAGCCTGAGGACACTCGATGGTACAGTTTTGAAAGGCCATTATAAATGTGGACACTGTAAGATATGCAGCCAAACAGTAGAACTTAAGGAATACAAGAGTGATTTGACTGGGTATATTTTCAAGTTACAACATTTTACAACTTGTCAAACAAATTACATCGTGTACATAATTCTATGTCCGTGCAAGAAATTATATGTCGGACAATCAAGCCGGAATTTAAATACACGCATCAGTGAGCACAAGAGCTGTTTGAGAAATAAAAGAATAACAGCACCAATTGTTGAACATTGTTTAACGAATAATCATGGCATTCATGAATTACGATGGTTTGCCATAGATCATATCACAGCAGACATTAGAGGAGGCAACCGAGAAAAAACATTATACATGAGAGAACAAGAATGGATCTTTAAATTAAGATCGGAAGAACCTAGAGGATTAAATAGCAAAATCGAATGGAACAGTTTGATTCGATGACACTTACAGAAAGTTTAAGCATATATTTCAATTTAATTCAAAGAGCCATGAAGGTTTTCACAATGAAAAAAATTTTTTTTCCCTTTAAATTCAGACGTCATCGCGTTGAGTACGCAAGACACGTATAGTAGTTCTAACAACGTAATACGTAGCCACGTTGGCACGTCATGCACGTCAGAGACGTTCAATCTGATTGGTCACTGTTCAATACTTTGGAGAACTATAAAATGAATTGAGCCATGTTAACCGGCAGTAAGAAGCCCGCAGGTCTCTAATCACAGCCAGTTCCGTGAGTAAAATACAAACCTTAAAGTTGTTGTAAAACTTGTGTTTTTCTGAAGTAATGATTGCACAATTCTTGTTCCATAGAACTCGCCCTGAGGACAAGCGATTAAAAAAAAAAAAAAAAAAAAAAAATTCCAACTCGCCCTGAGGAAGCGTTAAGCGAAACGTTAACGTTGGCGGGGATTTCTGGCACAGACTCGTTTTAGGCTCCAAAAGTGGCCACGAGTTTACAAGATAAGTGTTAAATTTCACTTGTTGTTGGAACAGAGATTTTAGAATTAGTCTCGTCCATGTTGTGATCAAATTCACCCATTAGGGCTTCAAACCAACAAATTAATTTTGGTAAAAATCACTACAACAGTGTGCAAGTTAGCAGTTAAAAAAACTTTTTTGATGCTGCAACAAACTTTAAATTGAGCAAGTGGTAAAAGACACACCATTCCTATTACCGCTAAAGTATTGTTATGCGGCATTACTAACCAATCACTGGATGAGGACACAAAGACCATTTTCCTCAAAAGTGAGAAACTTTTAAATAAAATAAAAAAAGAGACTTATTTAAAGACCCATGATTGAGTTTACTGGTTTCCAAAAAACTTGGTTAATTAACCTGTTTTACCAGTGCTGAGGTCTTTGTCTCAGTCAAACAAAAAGAATAAATATATTGAACATGATTTAAATAAAGTTTTCAAAATTTTATCTGATTCTCCAGAATTAATTTGTAGTTTACCTACAGCTAGCCATTTCTTTAGGTGATTTGGAGTAATGACAGGTACACAAAGATGATATTTGTACAATATATTCTCAACCTAGCTGCTATCAAGCTAGGTTGAGAATCACATCAAATCAATCAAATCTTCACTGATGTGTACTGTGCTGTTCATACCTCTGACTGCGCATGTAAAACTGTCCCCCAAAACCTAGGCCACCACCAAAACCTCACCCCAAATTACTAGTTGCCCCTCTTACAGTGGTATAAAGACTAATATATGTATCTCCACAGAGTCAGTCTCTCTCTCTCTCTCTCAGCCCAAAAAGTGGTAAAATTATGTTAGAGGATGTGGATCTCACAGGAAGACCTTGCTGAAAAGCCATGCCTTTGCTTTTTTCCTGACCTTGGAGTAGCATGGATCCAAGTGCAGGGTCAGTGGTACTTTCTGTGCATAACAGTTGACAGCAGAGAGTCTCATGCAGGACAGTCTGATGGCAGTCAGAGGAGGAGAGAAAAGAAGAGCCATTTGGGAGTTCCCATGAGGGAGTTCCCATGAGGGAACTTCAAGCATTTGAAAATGCAGTGAGTTTTTAATTTTATCCTGGAAGCCAGTGCAGTTGATAGGCATGTGCTTCATTTTATTTTATTAGTTTGTGCTTCGGTTTGGTGTCCTGTGGGAAATAACGGTTTTCCCGTGGTTCATTGTTTTTTTTTTTCATGTTTCTATTGCTTCGGTGTTAGTGCGCACTAACAGGGGTTTAGTGTGCACTAATTCCATGTTAGTGCGCACTAAGTCATGTTAGTGCGCACTAACACCGAAGCCTAAGTCATGTTAGTGCGCACTAACCGGTTTTCTAATTTCGGAGTTAGTGTGCTCTACAGGGCTACATGTTAGTGCGCATTAACTCCCATGTTAGTGCACACTAACATGAAAAACAAATTTTTCCAAATTATCGGAAAATTCCCTTTATCAGTTCTCCTGGTCCATGACGAAATACAAGTGCACATCTCTAGTTGATGGAGAATAGGTTCAATGTGGTTGATTTGGCAAATACTAAAATTCTTGAGGCAGTATTTTGCAGGAGCTGGAGGCATTTTGATTTGTGTGAAGAGATGCTGCTGAATAGGGAGTTGCAGTAGTTGATTGGGCTGGTGATTAACACATGGATCACAGTAACAAGATTGTGCTTATCAAGGAAATTACAGACTTGGCTGATATGTTGCAGATACATGAAGGAGGATCTTCCAACCATTACCACAAAATCTCTACAAATGTTGCAGAACTCCGCCGCAAGGATTCTTACTAACACCAGCAGAAGTGAACACATAACACCCATACTAAAACACTTACACTGGCTCCCCATCAGATCCAGAATCATTTTCAAAGTGCTAACTATAACACACAAGAACATCCATTCACAAACGTCGCTAGATCTAAGCCTTCCACTTCGCCTACACGAGTCTTCAAGACCAATCAGAAACAGATACTTAGGCACCTTACACGTACCTTCAGCCAAGTCCTCACTCAAGAAACGTGCATTCTCGACTGCCAGCCCCCTTCATTGGAATGCCCTCCCCACGGACATTCGCCTCGAAACATGTACTCGAACATTCAAAAAGAAACTCAAGACCTGGCTCTTTACAAAAGCCTACACTTAAAGGTCTAGCTCAGAACCACGTCCCAGAACTTGAATCATTCTCGCTTTTATAATCATATCAAACAACTCCTAATTTTTATCCTTGGTCTCACAATTCCAAATCATTAAATATTTGAGCATGCTACACCAATACCTCTTAATCCAGATGTAACCTCAGTTTTTGAAGTCTTCACTCCTATAGAAATAACCGCCAGTTCTTATTTACTTAACCCTATTCTGTAGACGTAAACTTTTCATGAAGACTGTAATCTGTAAGCACCTGTATTTATTATAAGAATTTGTATTTACTATTTATATTTATTATTTAGCTATTAACATTGTTCTGTTACCACTTGGTACTATTTCTCTCCTTTACCTCAAAGTTAGCCATGTTATTTATACGCAATCGTTGGATGTAATTGTATATTTGTTTAATTGTTCAATCTGTTTGATGTAATTTTCTGTTCCTTGTTCTGTGTAAACCGAAGTGGTATGCACTAGTGCATGAACTCCGGTATAAAAAAGCCTTTAAATAAAATAAATAAATCTTACCACTTTAGAGATGTGTGGTTCCATTGTGAGGTTTTGGATAAGTTGAACCCCTAAACTTTGTACCAGTTCCTTAGGATGTAAGGTGATTCCTGCTAGAAAGGGAAGCAATTGTAGGGGATGATCTTGGCAGGTCAGCCAGAGGAGTTCAGACATTGAGGGTTTTCATTTGAGTTTATGTTTATTAAGCGAGTGGTCTCACTTTTCCACTTTTTTCTTGTCACTCCTAAGTTTTTCCACTCTTTCCATTTTCTATATCTTCTCTCTCTTGTCTTCTTCCTTGCCTTCGAAATATCTGTCTCTGACACTGATCTTTCCCTTTCATCTTTTTTCTCCATACCTCTGTTTTCTGCCTCCTTCTCCCCTTTTCTCCAGGTTCTTCACATTTCTTCAACCCACCAAACACTCTCCCCCATTCCTCCCTCCACACTATTTTCCTCCATATACACTCCCACCCATCTTACTTCCCCAAAGGCTCTTTTGCCTTTTTTCTCCTTCTCTCCAGGCCCTCCTTCCGCTCTCCAACAAACTTTCTGTTTCTAACATTCTCCTGACACAGTGTTCCCTCTCTTAGATTCCTCCTCCTTCAGTCCCCTCACTCCAGATACTCTAACTCATTTCCCTCCTCCCTCAAGACACTCTTTGCCCCTCCAAACACTTTTCTTCTTCCCTCCCACTCTCCCTACTCCACATATCAGGTGTTTCTTCCTCTGTGGCTTAGAGCAGCCAGCCCCAAGGTTACTGCTATATAGTTTAAGAACATAAGAACATGCCATACTAGGTCAGACCAAAGGTCCATCAAGCCCAGCATCCTGTTTCCAACAGTGGCCAATCCAGGCCATAAGAACCTGGCAAGTACCCAAAAACTAAGTCTTTTCCATGTTACCGTTGCTAGTAATAGCGGTGGCTATTTAATTAATAGCAGGTAATGGACTTCTCCTCCAAGAACTTATCCAAACTTTTTTTAAACCCAGTTACACTAACTGCACTAACCACATCCTCTAGCAACAAATTCCAGAGTTTAATTGTGCATTGAGTGAAAAAGAACTTTCTCCGATTAGTTTTAAATGTGCCACATGCTAACTTCATGGAGTGCCCCCTAGTCCTTCCATTATCTAAAAGAGTAAATAACCGATTCACATCTACCCATTCTAGACCTCTCATGATTTTAAACACATCTATCATATCCCCCCTCAACCGTCTCTTCTCCAAGCTGAAAAGTCCTAACCTCTTTTGTCTTTCCTCATAGGGGAGCTGTTCCATTCCCCTTATCATTTTGGTCACCCTTCTCTGTACCTTCTCCATCGCAATTATATCTTTTTTGAGATGCGGCGACCAGAATTGTACACAGTATTCAAGGTGCGGTCTCACCATGGAGCAATACAGAGGCATTATGACATTTTCCGTTTTATTCACCATTCCCTTCCTAATAATTCCCAACATTCTGTTTGCTTTTTTGACTGCCGCAGCACACTGAACCGACGATTTCAATGT
This sequence comes from Rhinatrema bivittatum, assembly GCF_901001135.1. Lineage (NCBI taxonomy): Eukaryota > Metazoa > Chordata > Amphibia > Gymnophiona > Rhinatrematidae > Rhinatrema > Rhinatrema bivittatum. The sequence goes on from NC_042621.1 coordinate 59,598,635, forward strand.
GTTATCCACTATGACGCCTAGATCTCTTTCTAGGGTGGTAGCTCCTAATATGGAACCTAACATTGTGTAACTAAAGCATGGGTTATTTTTCCCTATATGCATCACCTTGCACTTATCCACATTAAATTTCATCTGCCATTTTGATGCCCAATTTTCCAGTCTCACAAGGTCTTCCTGCAATTTATCACAATCTGCTTGTGATTTAACTACTCTTAACAATTTTGTATCATCTGCAAATTTGATTACCTCACTCGTATTTCTTTCCAGATCATTTATACATATATTGAAAAGTAAGGGTCCCAATACAGATCCCTGAGGCACTCCACTGCCCACTCCCTTCTACTGAGAAAATTGTCCATTTAATCCTACTCTCTGTTTCCTGTCTTTTAGCCAGTTTGTAATCCACAAAAGGACATTGCCACCTATCCCATGAATTTTTACTTTTCCTAGAAGCTTCTCATGAGGAACTTTGTGAAACGCCTTCTGAAAATCTAAGTACATTACATCTACCGATTCACCTTTAGCCACATGTTTATTAACTCCTTCAAAAGAGTGCTCTCCCAATCCTTCTCCTCAAACCAGGCCATAAGCATAGAAACATTAAAATGTAACAGCAGAAAAAGACCATGGCCTATCTAGTCTGCCCTTTCACTCCAACCAATTCAGCTTTACAATTCTTACCACTCCCTCAGAAAGCCCTTGTGTTTATCCCAATTTTTCTAGAATCAGATACTGTTCTCCACCACCTACCCCCTCTGTAAAGAAATATTTCCTTAGATTACTCCTAAATCTACCCACTTTCACCCTCATCCCATGACCCTTTGTTCTAGAGCAGGGGTCAGGAACCTTTTTGGCTGAGAGAGCCATAAACGCCACATATTTTAAAATGTAATTCCATGAGAGCCATACAATATGTTTAAAACTAAATATAAGTAAATGTGTGCATTTTATGTAAGATCACACTTTTAAAGTACAATAAGTCTCTGAAAATATTACACCAGGCCTTAAGACACCAATACATCTCCTATTAGGAAAACGGACCAAGTCAGGCTGCTATAGAGTCCTACACAGAAACTACACGCCAGCAGAAAACCTCACCTGAATCACGTGCTGACCCTCACCTAACATAGAATAAAGAGACCAAAACGCATAACAAGAAGCATGCAGAAAAAAATGAATTGGAAACTGCAACAAGCCAGAGTCTCTGTATGCAGTGTAACAAAGGAAAAAAGAAACATCACCCATCCTTATAAAACAAATCAAGAAATATAAAATCATCAGCAGTGAAACTGTACTAACAAAAAGAACATATTTCGAAACAGCTAATGAGTGGAATATCCAATAATTAAAAACACATATAAAACATTTCCAGATACCAACAAAATATTTCAAAATAGCAGACACAAAGACCCAGTAATGAAAAATAATAAGGATACAAAAGTTTTTTTGCTCTGCATACCTGGGAACGTTTGATATCCAGGTGTCCTGAGATTGTTCTGAATTAGCAGGAGGTGGGGTGGTTTGCTTGGAACTTTCTCCTCTCTCAGTCACATACCAGCGCTCTCTCTCACACTGGCTCTCAATGACACACCTATACACACATGCTCTCAGTACTCACATATACACATGTTTTTTCTCTCTCACTTATATAGGCTCTTAATTACACATTTACACACATGCTGTCTATCTTTTCACGCTTACACACACACACAGGCTTTCAATCACATAAATACATGCTGTCTTTTTCTCTCACACACAGACTCTCATTCACATGCTTACAAACATGTCCTCTCTCTCATTTACACACAGGCTCTCAATCACATACTCACATGCTTCCTCACCTAAATCAGCTCTCAATCACACACAGACACAAATGATCTCTCTCTTACTTATACACACAGGCTCTTAATCATACATACACATGATTTCTCTCACACACAAAGGATCTCAATCATACACACATACTCTTTCACACAAACAGGTTTTCAATCACAAACTTACACATACAGGTTCCCAATGGTAAACTTACATTCATGCTCTCTCTCTCTCACAGGCAGGCTCTCAATCACAGACATACTCTCTTTCACATGTACAGGCTCTCAATCATTCACATACATGCAATCTCTCACTCACACACACACACACACACACACACACAGGCCCCCCCCCCCCCCCCGCGGCCCGGAAGAGGACGTGGAGAGTATCGGGTGCCTGCGCGGCAAGAAGAGGCCTCGCTAGTGCGCTCAGCATCGGCCCGAAGAAGACTGCAGCGCGGCTCGAAGGAAAATGAAGAGGTTCAACCGCGGCCGATGGGACTCCGCCTCCGCGAGGGCTGAAAATGAAGAGGTTAGCGTTGGGAGGAGGCTGCTGCTGCCGCGAGTTCCCGGGGTGGGGGGGAGAGAGAGTGAATGAGCGAGCAAGCTGCGTTTGCTCGCTCGTTTGCTCGCTCATTCACTCTCTCTCTCCCCCACCCCCACCCCGGGAACTCGCGGAGCAGCAGCCTCCTCCCAACGCTAACCTCTTCATTTTCAGCCCTCGCGGAGGCGGAGTCCCATCGGCCGCGGTTGAACCTCTTCATTTTCCTCCGAGCCGCGCTGCAGTCTTCTTTTCTTCGGGCCAATGCCGAGCGCACTAGTGTGGCTTCTTCTTGCCGCGCAGGCACCCGATACTCTCCACTTCCTCTTCCGGGCCGCGGGGGGGGGGGGGGGGGAGAAGAGAGCACGCCGGTGCCGCTGACTCCAGCTGTCCTGCCGCGTTCCGCCCGGGCTGACAGCATTTTAAGCCCGGGCGGAGGAGGACCGGGGAGCAGCTGGGTCAGCGGGAAAGTGTGGCGACTGTCTGCGAGCCAGATGCAGCGCTCAAAAGAGCCATATCTGGCTCGCGAGCCATGGGTTCCCGACCCCTGTTCTAGAGCTTCACTGAAAGAGGGCTGCTTCCTATGCATAGAAACCTTGGAGGTATTTAAATGTCTCTATCATTCTCATTTTTCCTCTCAGGTATATATATTCAGATCGTTAAGTCTGTCCCCATACGTTTTAGAGCAAAGCAAAAGCAGTGCTTATGTACACATCATCTTCTGTTGTTGCAGAGCAGTCTTATGACATTAGCTATGTGGATCTGCTGGGGCTTGCCCTGTAGCAGCAGAAGATGTGTGTGTACAAGTGCTGCTTCTGCTGCTGGCATGGGAGAGAGATTTGAAAAAGTATCAAGAGAAGGTCAGGACACCGGACCACATCGCATCAGGCAGAAGTATGAGTTGCTCTAGGTCAGTGGCAGGAGTCTAAGAGATAGCCTGAAATTGGGTTGGCAAGCCATTTTTGGGTGAGCACTTGCCACTTCAAAGTGACACTGTGTCTGCTACTTCCTTCACAACTGCCCAAGGATTTTCTTCCTGTGTTACTATCTCTCCTCCCCTCCCAATATTTAGTGGGGATATAGCAACAATTGTGGGCTAGAGAATATAAATCAAGACTCCCACGATATACAGTGGGGATACAGTAATAGTTCTGAGCCAGGGGGTATATATCAGGGCTGCAATCTTAGGCCTTGAATCCAACCAACATAATGACCATAATGATGACCATAACTGGGGTGGGCACAGGCAAAATTCTCTTGAAGTCATTTCATTCCCTCTGTTTCATAACTTTATGTGTAGAAAGTCATACTTTATACCAGCGGTTCTCAACCAGTGCGTCGCGACACACTAGTGTGTCGCCAAGCACCGGCAGGTGTGTCGTGTGGCTCCCGGTCCCTCCCGCTGCTCGTTCTTCCCTGCTGCCGTTGCCGCCGGGCTATCAGCACGTTCAAGCCCAGCGGGAACGGCAGCGGTGCAAAAAAAAAAAAAGCTGTGGCATCCGCGGCTGGCCTTTTCTTCTTCCCGCGCCTGCATTCCCCCCCCCCGGACCCGGAACAGGAAGTGGTGCGCGGGAAGAAGAAAGGCCGTGCCGCAAGAGAACCCACGCCTCGCGCGCCATCACGGCACACATGGGGAAGCGCTGCTGCGGCCGTATGGCCAACTGGTCTTCCTGTTCGGGGGGGGGGGGGAGCGGAAGCGCCGCGTGCAGCTTCCGCTTCCTCCCCCCAATGCAGGAAGATCAGCTGCCTCTCCTGCTGCCACCCGTTCTCCTGCTATCTTCGGGCGTCGGGCCGTATGGTCCGTCGATCTTCCTGCTTGGGGTGGGGGAGCGGAAGCGTCGTGCACAGCTTCCGCTTTCTCCCCCAAAGCAGGAAGATCAGCTGCCTCTCCTGCTGCCACCGGCCTCCTGCTATCTTCGGGCGTCGGGCCGTATGGTCCGCCGATCTTCCTGCTTGGGGGGGGGGGGAGGGAGGAAGCGGACGTTGTGCGCTGCGCTTCCGCTACCCCCCCCCCCCCCCGACAGGAAGTTCGGACACCCAAAGATAGCAGGAGTCCGGTGGCAGCAGGAGAGGCAGCTGATCTTCCTGCTCTGGGGCAGAAAGCGGAAAGGAAAGGAGAGAGCAGCATGAGCCTCCCGCGATCGATGGAATTCTTCCTTCTTGGCCTGCGGGGGCTGGAGGAGCAGCTACCGTTTGTGCTGAGGGGGGGGGGGAGAGGCAGTGAGTGACAGAAAGAGAGAGAAGCAGCCAGCCAGCCTGTGTGTAAGTGAGAAAATGTGTGTGATTGAGAGCCTGTGTGTAAGTGAGAGAATGTATTTGATCGAGAGTATGTGTGTGATTGAGAGAAACTGGTCAGAGAGCTGATGTATGTGTATATGTGAGAGACAATGAAAGTGACTGCTCAAGGAGATGACTGATGTGTATGTGAGAGTGTGAGACAGGGATGTGTGTGTGTGAGAGAGAGAGAGAGAGAGAAAAAAAGCATGGAAGTGAGAAATCTGGGTATGTGAGAAAGCATGGGAGTAAGAAGCCTGGTGTTGTGGGGGTGTATGTGAAAGAAATCATGGGAGTGAGAAGCCTGATTATGTGAGAGAGAGCATGGGAGTGGGAAGCCTGTGTGTGTGCATGTATATGAGAGAGACTGGTTGGAAAGGTGACGGTGTGACTGGTGTGTATGTGAATGTGAGAGAGAGAATGTGATTCAGGGAATGAGAAGCCTGTGCACGTGGAGAGCGAGCATGGAAATGAGAGAGAGACTGGGTGTGTGTGTGTGTAACAGAGAAAGTGATTATGGGAATGAGAAGCCTGTGCATGTGAAGAGAGTGAGCATGGGAGTGAGAACCTGGGTGTGTGTGAGACACAGCATGGGAGGGAGAAGCCTGTGTATGTAAGACAGAACATGGAAGTGGGAAGCCTGTGTGTGTGTGTATGCATGAGAGAGATCAGGTGACGGGTGTGTGTGTGAGAGAGAGAGAGAAAGTGATTATGGGAATGAGAAGCCTGTGCAGGTGAAGAGTGGGCATGGGAGTGAGAAACCTGTGTGTGTGTGAGACACAGCATGGGAGTGAGAAGCCTGTATATCTGAAAGAGAACATGAGAGTGGGAAGCCTGTGTGTGTGTATATGCATGAGAGAGATCAGGTTACTGGTGTGTGTTTGCGTGTATGTGAGAGAGAGAAAGAAAGTGATTATGGGAATAAGAAGCCTGTACATGTGAAGAGTGAGCATGGGAGTGAGAAAGCTGGGAGTGTGTGAGATACAGCATGGGAGTGAGAAGCCTGTATATCTGAAAGAGAACATGGGAGTGGGAAGCCTGTGTGTGTATGCATGAGAGAGATCAGGTGACTGGTGTGTGTGTATGTGGGAGAGAAAGAAAGTGATTATGGGAATAAGAAGCCTATACATGTGAAGAGTGAGCATGGGAGTGAGAAAGCTGGGAGTGTGTGAGATACAGCATGGGAATGAGAAGTCTGTATATCTGAAAGAGAACATGGGAGTGGGAAGCCTGTGTGTGTATGCATGAGAGAGATCAGGTGACTGGTGTGTGTGTATGTGGGAGAGAAAGAAAGTGATTATGGGAATGAGAAGCCTGTGCATGTGGAGAGAACAAGCATGGGAGTGAGAGACTGGTGAGTGTATGTGAGAAAGAGAAAGTGATTATGAGAGTGAGAAGCCCATATATGTAAGTGGAACACGGGAGTGGGAAGCCTGTGTGTGTATGTATGGCATGAGAGAAACTGTTCAGGAAGGTGACTGGTGTGTTTGTCAAAGACTGGGAGATGATTGGTGTGTGAGAGACAGAAACTGGTCATGGGGGCATGACTGGTATGGTGTGTGTGTGTGTGTGAGAGACATGGGCCCTAAGGAAGAGGACCATGAGTATAGAGCTTAGCCACTACTGCTGCTTCTGGTGTGTGCTACAGCCTGCATGGAAGAGGAGTAGGAAAGCTGCTGGAGGGGGTAAGTAAAGGTGGCTTTTTAAGTTTATTTTTCTTGATTGACTGCTATTTTAATTATTTAATATTATGTGATGTGTCTGCTTTTTTTGAAATATTGTATTGGTGTTTGGAGAATTTTTAATAGTTTTTATGAGTTTTTAATTGTTGGATGTTATTCTGTTCATAGTTGTTGTGAAACATTTATTCTGCTTATTAGTATAGTTTTACAATTATTTCTGTGTGGGGATCTATAGCTGCTTGCTAGTTCTGTTTTCCTAATAAGAGGTGTATTGGTTTTTAGGGCCTGATTTAATATTTGTAGTGTTGCCTTTTCATAGATAGGGTTGCTCCTGTTTGAGTGTATTCCATAATACAGGTGTAACTGTGTGTGGATTAGTTTATGTGCATTACTACAGATCCTGGGAGTATGTTAGGTCGGTTCTGTGTCTGTTACAGAGATATTTTACTAGCATGTAAGTGTTTTATCAGTCTTATTTGTTGCGTTTTCTCAAGAGGACATGCATTGGTGGTAAACTGCTGTCTTTTCATAAGTAGGGCTATTGAGCCTGAAAGTAGAAGGAGTTTGAGTTGCTGTTACTGAGATAACACCAGAACCAGAATATCTTTTTTGTAGAGTGAGTTGAACGGGGAATGTCATAATTCTGCTTTACATCCATTATTGTGGATCAGGGGGTTCCCGTGGATGCAAACTGTACATTTACATCTAGCCCTGTGATGATCATGGGTCAGTGTGTCACGCATGTGAGAACCATCTGTCAGGTGTGTCCCGACAGAAAAAAGGTTGAGAACCACTGCTTTATACGCGTAATTATATGCATGCACAGCAAATGAAACAACTGTACATTTCTAATCACAGCTTCCTCCTCCCCTGCCAGGGCTATGAATACTGCACACCCAGGAAGATCCAAGTCACGGATCAGATCGAGGTCCCTCCGCATGGCAGTGCACAGCATTGCCCTCTAAACTGCCAGGCTGGCCCTTACAGCTTTCTTACATCACGCCTCAGTTTTACCACTCTAGCATGATCTTGGTATCATCCGCAAACAGAATACCTTCCCCATTAATCCTCCTGCATATTGTTTAAGAAAGTATTAAACAGAACTCGACTCATTGGACAGCCTTACATTATACTGTATATTTATTAGAGGGTGCATTAGGCAAAGGACCACACAGAAGCTGAAATTAATATTTTTATTGCTAAAATCCTAGTATGCTAATGTATTCCAAGTCCCAAAAAAGAAATGTTGACTTTGTTGCTTGAGAGATTGCAAAGCAATGTCAAAACACAAACTATGATGTAATCATTTATGTAAGCACCTGCTTCACTATGAAAGCATGAAGCTTCATCTTTTCGAAAGTTACATTTATGAGACTGTAATTCAGTGGTTATTATACATGAATGTTGTTTTTTCATCTCATACACACACATAAGCAATGTTAGAACGCACCAAGAAACATTTTCAATAGCTACCAAAATGAGGACTTGCTTCAAATTTCCATTTTAAAAAAATGAAGTGTATCTGGTGAAAATAAACCAAACTAGGACAACTGAAATAGTAATGAATGCAACAATGAGTTGAAGACACTGAAATCAGTAATGCAAGTCAAATTTGAACCCAGGCCTCTGGAAGTAAAAGGTAATAACATCAGCGCATTCCTTTACCCAATGCATTGTTAACTGCATCTTTGTCATAAATGCAAGTTTCTTTGAACAGATGCAACTGAAAAACAATATAGCTTATGATACAACGATAAAACAACCAGATGGATATATTTTCAAGGTCCAACATTCCACTATAAAACTGTAGTCAAGGTATTGCAACAGGAAAAAAAGACCACGGGCTAATTTTTTTAATAGATATAATGTACCAAATTGCAGTAAAAGTTAGTGAAATAGTATTTAAACAAAAAAACAACTGATTATGTGCTCAACATTAAATTTAGATTTGAAAATTTTAGTACATCACCAATGAGCTCCTGTTTGTCTTGTGTTTTATGCCCAGAACCAGACTCCGGTACATTAACAATCTGTGCATTCATTTATCAGCAGTGCATTCTGAATTGTATATTTATGGCACAGTGCACTTTTCATAGCTGAAAATTAATGAACAAGCCTTTCTCATAACAAACAAGCACCTGTGTTGCATAGATAGTAATCGGAAACAGATTTATTTTTATTAGTGTATTTTTTTAGCAAAATTTCAGTAAAACGTATGCTGAAGCATTGATTATAAGGGAATAATTTGCCACGGTATAACTGCTTCATAAGTCTCTGCTTATAATTTCTTCCTGTAATATCTGCTTTTCAGATTTCATGATAATGTTTTTATGCAAAATGTAATCATTTGTTTGCAAAGCTTCCTTGTCTTGACAATCAGATTCTGTGCTGTTGCCAGCCAACTAGCAAGCAAAAAGGCAATCTACTAGCAATAAGAAACAGAGGAGCTGAATACTTGACTGTTCCTACGGAAAACGATGCTTATACCACATGAGATTGTTCGTAATAATCATGCTCTATATCAATATTTGCAATTTATTAGTTCAGTTTGCCCCATTTTTGTTGGTTCAAACGTTGTAGGATGGAAGTTTTATAATTTTACTAATTTTGAATGTTTGTATTATTGTAACAATTGGATCCCCTTTTTTGATTTGATCCAGAGGTTTCCTCCTGATCCGTTAGGTCTCCAGTTCAACTGGAATGAAGGCTCAGATCATGGGTGAAATAAGCCTTAATTTGCAACCACATAGGGATCCCTTCCCCTGCTTTATATTCCCCCTCCCCTTCATTGTACCTAATGTGAATGATGCAGCAATGGTCATAGACTTGAGCTTTACAGTGGGGTTCCTGCCAGAATCTAACCACTAGATATCACCTTTGAGCGGATCCTACTGCTCTCGCCAAGTAATGATGAACTCAAGCAATCTTCAGGAAGAAAAAGTCGACATTCTATCCCAGAAAAATCATGCAAGTTTGTGAGTATCTGGGAAAGTTTTGTAAAGTCCATTATTTCTGGGATAGAAGTTGACATATTACTCCAAAACATCACCAAAATTAGAATTTATGCTGATGACATTCAATTTTTTATTCCTACAACATCTGATACTAAAACTACTTTAGGTCTGATCTTGATAAATATTCACGCAATTAAAGCTTGGTTAAACAATAACAGATTAGCTTTGAATATAAGGAAGACCAAGATCATTAGACTCAGCAGATCTACTGAATCAATTGGTTCCACTAGCCTACAACTGGAGGTTTTTCAATCCCAATCATAAATGAAATATGGAATATAGAAATTAACTTTGAACTTGGCCTATTCTTCAAAGCACATGTCAAATCTCTAGGAGCTCTTTTTTTAAAATTAGGGATGCTTTGTAATTTAAAGCCATTTATAAAACCAAATGATTTTCATACAGTTCTCCAGGCCCTCGTGTTGATGGGGTTGGATTATTGGGCCTTCCATTGTCAACGTTGCGAGCCTTACAGATAATCCAAAACTCAGCTGCACATACCCTCACGGATCTTGACAATTTACCATATAATCCCTGTGCTTTCTTCGCTGCTCTGGTTGGAGAATTATCTTTAAAATTCTAACTTTGATTCACAGAGTGCTGAACAAAAATGCCCCTTCTCCTATTAGCTCTCTTGTTAAGATTTACAGACTGGAGAGCATGTTCGATTATCAGGACAATGCTTGATATATGTTTGCTTTTGTTTTTTTCACTGGGCGGTTCGATTGATGGAGCTTGACTATTTGCAGTCATCAGCCAATCCCATGGAAAAGATTCCCTGAGACCTGGCTTTAAATCATTTACAGGGAAATTTTAAGAGTTGCTCGCATCAAAAAGCCCATATACATGAGTATCTGGGCCAATTGTGAGCAACTCGTATTTCAATACAGCCCAATTACATGCGTTCCGGGGCAGAGCAGCTGCGTAAATCTCTATTTTAATTCTGGCGGCTACAGCACACGTCAGGCTGTTACCTGCACAAATTTACTTCTGCTCTACATCAGGTGTAAGTCTGAAAAAAAAATCGTTTTAGGCCAAAAATGACTGGGTGAGAGGTCTGAGAAAAATGGGAGTGCAGGCTGAAGAACCAGAGGGGTCTGGATGACGTAGAGAATAACTGGGTGAACTGGTGCACCAATTGGTAAAACTTGGAATATCCCTTCATGGTTGCAATTTTTTAAATCCGCTTACCTGCATGCGTTAAAGCCATCAAAGTCCTAAGGAAAATGCCCAAACTATGGCCTGGATTCTCTAAGGTCACAGACCTTAGAGAATCTGGCGGTAATGGGGGCGGGGGGGGGGGGGGAAGCGGGGGGGCGGTCCTGCGATCGCTGCTGGCTTTCACACAGAATAACTACACCATGTAGTTATTTGGTGCGAAACTGGCGGCGATAAGGAATCTTACCTTTCGCCGTCAGTGATGTGTCCGCAGCGTCGGCCCCCGGTGCCGCCCCGACTCCTCCTCTTCCAGGACCGACTCCGCCCTGAGCTAGCTAGCGTTAGAGAATGTCCCCCTATGTTTGCTTAAATGCTTAAAACTGGGGGGCACATATGCATGGTTGGGGTATTTTAAATAGTGCACACACATGCGTTCTTGCGCTCATGTTCACACGTAAATGGGTGCCTTTGTGCTTGTTTTAAAGTTACCATCCCTAAAAGAAACTGAAATCCTACCTATCTTGCCAAGCTTTTCAGTAACGCACGGAAACCTTTCTGTGGTTCATTTTGAATAGGTACAGAGATGTGCTGTTCTCATCTTTTAGGAATTACGTTGGCTTGCATTATGAATGCGTTTGTTGACCAGGTCAGGCAAGCTGAGAAACCGAAGACCCGAGGAAGGACCCAAATCATAACACACCCCACTTTTCACATCCTTGGGCAAAAAATACACGAATGTTCTAATCATATTTCTAGTCAGTGGGATTTGCCAAAACTGCCTGACTAATGTGGTCCTCATTGTATGGTGCCTTTGGTCAGTGAACTCCCTAACTGCTCTGAATTTACAAAGCAATCAATGGATAGCCACCTGGTTGCTGTATTTTATCCAAGCGCAGAAGCACTAAACTGCATATTTTTATACTATCAGCTCTGGTATAGTCAGTACTCAATAGAAATTGATAAAAGGAGTAGGAGAAAGCTTTTTATGTCCTTTTACATGTATTTATTTATTTGAAGATACTGAAAGATAATCCGGTACCTAAGGAAATTTTAATTAATAAACAACTTGTAATGAGAAAATTACCACAATACCCTTCTAAATATATTTTATACAGCTAGATATTCAGCATATAAATATCCATGTATTTAACTTTGGGAAACTGTAGCATAAACAGCCCCTTTTGTCTCCCTCATGAGCTATATGAGCCAGCATTACGAGTTCAGTCTCCATTCAGTCTTCTGTTCTGTATGGGGCACAAATAATCAATATAATTAGCCAAGTCACCTGTCACACAATGCATAGGATTCCACTGGAGGAAAGCAACTGCATATGGTTATGGAATTTTATTGTAGTGTTATTATCTCTGCAAATACAAAATGCATTTTTCTTGTACAACTAAGGCATACTTAGAACAGTAATAATTGTTTAAGTAAATGCATTAAAAATCAAACTTAACTACCACTATTTAAATTAATAAAGTTAAAATTAAACATAGAAAATAGAAACTTATTTTTGCTTCAAAAATGTAAGTACAGTAGTTCTGTCCCATGCTGAGACAGTGTAACTATATTAATACATTAGGACACAGACAACAGGCCACCAACAGGATGGGAGTTATCCAGTCTTTTGCACCATGAGTCTCATATATAATTAAGTGCCTATTGGTGACAGGGTGCATGAGTGCACACTGTGCAAAGAGCTCCTGGCTCTCAGAGAATGAGTCTATTCTGGAGGCAGATCTGGAAGAGCTGAAGCAGATAAATGCATATTGAGGAGATCTTTAGGGATATAGTAGAGCAGTCCCACTGCCAGTCTAGCAGCCCGTTTGTGGCTCTGGATGATCAAGGTCACCTGTAAGGAGAGCATCACCTTGGTGGGCAGGAAATGATCCTGTAGCTAGGACCTGTCGTCCAGGTAATGTAAACCTCTCACACCAAGGATGTGTCCTAAGGTCGTTTAGAACTGCCATTATAGTTGGCACTTTGATCATTAGGCATATAGATAGCTACGTGGTTGATTGGCATGAGGATCACTTGGTAACTTCACGGCTTGGTGTGAAGATAGCAGACCTCATGCATTACCTAGATAGGTTTTCATAGAGTGCTGAGAGGGTATCAGTGGTTCGGGTACATGTTGGAACTGATGACATCAGAATGTATAGGTGAAAGGTTCTAGAAGTCAAATTTATGATTTTAAGAAAGAAATTGAAATCTAGAACTTTTAGGGGTGCATGCTCAGAAATTCTCTCCACTCCATACTCACGACCCCCAAAAAGGTTTGGTGAAAGAGAAGCTTATATGGGATGGGCTCCACCTTAACCAGGGTGAAACCTAGCTGCTGGTTGTAACATTTAAAAATGAGGAAGAGTAGCTTTTAAACTAGATCATGGGGAAAAACTGACAGTAGCTCAGGAGTGCATGGTTTGGCGAGGTATCAAAGGATACTGGGAATAACAGAGAAGTTAGAATAACCCACAAGAGGTTGTGATAAAAGCTAAATTAGCCCAGGTGTAATTAAATGACTAGCAGACAAAGATAATAGATTCCAAATTACCTATATCAACTGCTAATAAGCAGGTTGTGAATACACTTAAAAATACAAATAGAAAAAATAACCTAAATTATATGCACATGAATACTAGATGTCTAAAAAATAAGACTGAAAAATTAGAATCTATGTTATGAAATGAAGATATCATTATAATAGGCATCTCAAAGACCTGGTAGAAGGAAGATAACAATGATACCAAATTACATCAAAATGACAGAGCAGAGTAAATTGGTAGATGTTGGGCTTTATATGTTAAGGATAGAATAGAGACAAGCAAGACAGAAGTCCTGCAGGAAACAAACGGCACTGTGGAATCTTTATGGATAGAAATTGTGATGGGAAAGATTATAACAATGGGTGTACACCACCATCTACCTGGCCAAAATAAAGAATCAGACACTGAAATGCTAACTAAGTTGAAAAGCAAATAAAATTAGAAACACAATAATGGGAGATTTCAATTACCTCAGTATTGATTGGGTAAATGTTTCAACAGGACATGTTAGGGAGATAAAATTTCTAGATATTTCATATAAATATATATATATGTATGTATCATATTTATTTATTTATATGCCATCATTCTGAGATTAGCAATCATGGCGGTTTACAATAAAAAAAATATAAAAACCTAAAATCTATACATTCAAATATAAACAATACAATTATTCACAATAAAATCATTACAGTAAGTACTATGTTCAACTTTTTCTCTTGACCTGCTGATGCTGTTTGTGTTAGTCAGCGTATGCTAAATAACCAGATCTTAAGATCTTTTTTAAATTTCTTGCTGTCTTTCTGTGTATGTAGTTCAACCGGCATTGTGTTCCAAAATATAGGTCCAGTGATTGAAAGAGCCCTTTCTCTAACCTCACATAGATGAGCTCCATGAACTGATGGAATTTGCAGAAGGCCTTTATTGGCAGATCTCAAGTTCCTACTTGGAGCATATAAATGAAAGGCATTCAAGCATTCTGTGATAATGCTATGGATAATTGTGAGGACTTTGTACTGTAACCTAAATTTAATTGGGAGCCAATGTAGTAATTTTAAGATAGGTGTGATATAGTCGAATTTTTTGTTATCCGTTAATATTCTAGCGAGATGATGTAGGCTGTCCCGCAGAGCGGGGAAGCCCGAATCAAGTCTCCAAGTAATGATGTAAGCAACCCCGAGGAGCGGGGCTGAGCACAATGGAACCTCTGGTAGAGGAACGGAGACATCACTCTGAGAAGCGGTGAGGTGCAAACACAGTGTAAAACATAGACACTGCCCCGAGGAGCGGGGGAGCAGGCAGTCACCGGTGTAGAACATAGGCACTGCCCTGAGGAGCTAGGGAGTGCAGAGTCGAGACCAAAGCAGAGAGGCAGTTCTGAGCAGCAACCCCTGAGGAGCAGGGAGGCCAGCAAGTAGGCCCCCGAGGAGCTCTGAGGAGCCCAGAGTAGATCAGAGACAGCATTCATGGTCCGAGGAGACAGGAGCAAGCACCAGTAGCGAAGGAACTCGTTGCTATGTCAGCTAGCAAGGGGCGAAGGTGGTGCTTAAGAACCCTGACCAAGTGATGTCATCAGTTGGGGACACTCCTGAGGTTCCTGCCGATGAGTCTTCAAAGGAGGGCCTGGTGGCGCGCACACGTGCCTAAGAAGGCCCGGAGTCGGCGTGGGTGGTGGTGGCGTCCCGGCCACCACGAGGAACCATGAGAAAGCAAAGGTATGTGGCGGTAGCGGCTAGCCCCCGCTGCAATCATGCCCGGAGAGGAGAGAAGGGCAGCACATGACACAGTCGCAGCCATCTGAGACCGATGATTATAACATGGGAACTACAGAAAGACCCTGCAAGACTGGAGGATTGGGCATTTAAATGGCAGATGGACCGTCGCTAGTTAACAAGAAACTGGAGGGGAGTGGAGTAGATGTAGCACTGGATGGCCGGCGCTAAGATGGTGCCGGCCATCCAGTGCTCTCTCCATGTGACAGGGGCTGGCCAATGGCACGGATACCCTGTCACATGGTAAGGGCAAAGGCCATCGGCGCCATTTTTATTAGTGGCAGCCGACGGCCCGAGAGCGGGAGATCGCTCCCAGGATCCCCACTGGACCACCAGGTACCTGTAAAAAGTTTTTTGGGGGGTCGGGAGGGTGGGGGAAGCTAAGGGATTAGTTTTAAAGGGTCGGGGTGCATTTAGGGGTTATTTTTGTGTGCCATTTTTCCCGCCCTCCCCCCAAAATGATAAGAGAACCCCCACGAACAACTTCGTGGGGTTTTCCTATTGTTTTGGGGGAGCCCCCGATTTCTGCCGATTTTGAAAATATCGTACGATATTTTCAATCGTCCGAAGCCCGATTCACATCCTAATTATAGATTTTATATGTTGAAGAAATCAATCTGCTCTGTTTTTCTGGGTTCAGTGTCACATTTTCTTCAAAGAGGTTTGCTGATGTTTTGATCATATCTCAACAAATAAAGCGGGCTGACTTTTACTTATGATTGAGCCTGGTGTTTGCAAGTTCTGAGTTTCCCCAGATGTGATGCACATGGGATCCTCTACATACAGATTTACGAATCAGAATCTCTTGATGTCTATGCCTTAGATCTCGCTTGGGGCAAATCTTCCGTGGGATCTAGCTATCAAAATAAGGACTTAGCCGGCTAGATCTTATGGCAGGAAGTTTCACCCCACTGAGTGGCTAAATTTAGCTGACTAGGGTCACTAAAAGCAGTAGCAATTTTCTAAATGAAAAAGGGTAGAGGGCTCAGGTCCAGCTGCTGCCAACACCTTCCACTTTCTCCCAGTGGGGGAAAAAGGAAGCAATTTCAATAAAGCTCTGGGTTGGTGACCTGGCATGACCTGGAGGAATATCACCATCAACTACAAGGCTAAATGTAGCCAGTCAAAAAATGGGAAGCCCTGAAGGTGGTACATGGAGAAGATTTACCTGGCTACCACTGATTTTCTGGCCTATTATGCACTAGTTTAGTAAGTGGTGTGATGCTTATCCAAAAGTTGTAATGTATAACTCACGCATGTTGTGATGAAATACATATTTAGTCTTAAAAGTCAGTGGTAGAAATTAATCACTACCTCTATGGAAAGGTAACAAGCAAATGTTTGCTACAATTCTTATTAACAAAGAAATATCTCTAATCTTTTTCATAATGTATTTTTTTTTTTTACCAAATACAGCTTCTCATCAGTAGGCTAAACCCTAATACTGTGTGAGTGTACTACCATACCTTGCTCTCTAGTTTGACCAAATTTGACTGTAAACTCCAAGGAGTTTACAGTCAATGAAATACAAATTTAGTCTTAAAAGTCAGTGGTAGAAATTAATCACTACCTCTATGGAAAAGTAACAAGCAAATGTTTGCTACAATTCTTATTAACAAAGAAATATCTCTAATCTTTTTCATAATGTTTTTTTTTTGTTTTTTTTTTTACCAAATACAGCTTCTCATCAGTAGGCTAAACCCTAATACTGTGTGAGTGTACTACCATACCTTGCTCTCTAGTTTGACCAAATTTGACTGTAAACTCCAAGGAGTTTACAGTCAAATTACTGTAAACTCCAAGGAGTTTACAGTAATTTTCTTGTTGGTATAAAATTGGAAAAAAAAACTTGATAAATTGGGTCCTTTGTCTATAAGACAATTCAATATGGACACGAAAAATGGTTAACTCCTAAAGCAAACCTTGAAATGTGTGTGCACTGTTTAAGCAATTAAAATACAGGGCAATCTAGAGTCTAAAAATTAAGCCAAGTCTAAATTTCATTTTAACATACGATAATCTATTCCATCTGCTATGATCTCTTGTATAACAACTCTTTGTGCAGTGAATCACAGTAGAATAAAAATATATATATATTTATGTGGCAAGGTTGTACCCTCTTTTTGCCTTTAAACAAAGGTTTAACATTAGAGATAAAATTATTCACTCAATCCTTACACACTTGAAAACTTTAAAGTTTAATGGGCCATTTTTTCTGTGGACATCTATTTTAGTATTTAAGTTACTGATTTTTTACTAATTTTTATTTGAATATACTGAGAGATTTTAGGATGCAATGATTGTTTAAATTTTAGTTATTTTAAAATGATGTTTTTTGTTTTTGAATTATTTATGTTGTGACCCAATTTTATGTATTCTAAACCATTACGAAGGTATTTCCTAGTGATGGTATAGAAAAACCTAATAAATAAATAAATAAATAAATAAATAAATAAATAAATTTGTCCACAATCTTTCTCTGGCTCACAGTTACCTTCACACCTTCACAGCTTCTTCCTAATCGCCCCTTCAAAACAGTTAGTGCATGTATTTCTATACAAGTGATGCATCCATGCTATCTGGTGTCAATGTCGTCTAGTTTATATTGGTAAAACCAAAAGAATGTTTTGGGTTAGGATGAAAGAACATCGGAGTTACATCAATTGGGATAAATTGGAAGCCCCTCTTGTATCACATTGTATATCTTTGGGTCATAAATTTGAGGATATGGGTTTTTTTGTACCGGAATCTCCTACATGTAATCAATGTGAAAGGGATGTAAACTGCATGTTGATGTGCTGGGAGCAACAGATAATTTATCATGATATAGTATGTTTCCTGTGGGCCTTCATAAAGACATTGAATGGGGTATTTTTAAAAAATGTTCCTTAAGACCAATTTATGAATATGAGCTGTTTCGGAACTGTTTTTAGAATGATAGATTACATTTGTGGCAATCTGATTGGTTGGTTGTGTATATCTAAGCCATGTCAGAATAGGTCACCATTTTTTACTTTCATGCTTGGGATGCTCAGTCCATTCAACATGGTTGTTGAGTTGATGGGGTTTTTTTTTCATTTAGAACCACTGTAAAGTGTGCATTATCATTTAATAGTTTTCTATTTTCAGATGCTCTCTATTGGTTAACTTTTGTGGCTGGTATGTACATGCCACCATTCCAGCAAATTATGATCAGAACTTCAGTGGAAGCAACCTGCATAGGATGACCAGCTTCAGCAGGGAACCCAGAGGTAAAGGCACTGAAAGTATCAGCAGCGGTCATGGGACAACAGTATTTCCGCAGTATTGAGATTACCTTTCCTCTGTTTACAATTAGCAATTGTCCCTCTTGCCACAACATCCCTGTTTTAAACAATGAATCTTAACAGTCAGTAATTTAGGGTCTACAGCAAGAAGTTTTCCAAACAAATAGACTCCCACTCCAACTCTCCTGTCTGCTTGCTCCTGCGTAGCTGATTTGCTGTTCTTAGGATTTTACATCTTGGAGTCTCCCAATGACCGAGGCATTGTTGCTCTGTAATAGGTGTGGTTGGCTTTGAAATTCAAGCTCACAGCTTCTGCAGCCAGTGAACCATTACTGATAGGACCAGCCAGTCAGAAGCAAAACCGGCTAGTTGCAAAAACTACTATGGGCATATCCTTTATCTGAGAAACATTTAAAGGATTTACCTATCTGTCCCGCTGCAGACCTACTCATTGAGTACAAGCCAAAGGCATATGAGTGTGTTAATTAATCTGCTATTGTAAGAAAAGAAACAGCTGCAGAATCCTCAAGGATGCGTTGTCAAAGGAGAACAATGTAATGTTAAGCTTCTGACTGCAAATTCTCTTACAAAGAATGCGTATGAGAAGTCAAATTCAGAAATCACAAACTATTTATTAATACTATTAAACCCATATATAACCTTTAAAGGAAAGGCTTTAAGGTTCTTAATTTCAGTATGAAGTATGGACTGATATGTGATATCTCAACTTCTTCCCCATTCTTTGTTTGGAAAACAAACATTCTCCTGACATGGTAGGAAATGGTAGCAGCTATAGGAATGAGCCCAGACTATACTAGATACATGCCATTGTAGTTTTAACAAAGATCAGAGCTCAAACTATCAAGTTAAAAGAAAATCTTTTTTTGGCGCCTATTCTGCATGTCTTTAACATAAATATAATTTGTGATTTTTTTTTTTTTTACAGGAATTTTAAAATAATAGACTAAACACTATTTTCATGCAATTTTTTTTGTTTGCTTTGCATTAAAAACCAAGAAAGAACTGGTTTTGTGGCCAAACTGTTCTACCTTTTTTTTTTTTTTTTTTAATCCCAGACCTATCATTGAATTTTCCTTCTTTTCTTTCCTCCCCATTGTGGTGCACAAGAATAAGACAAAAATGTCAAACAGCATGCATCCAGCTCCTGTCATAATACCTGCACGTACAGAGCACATTTTCCCCAAACACTCCACAGATATTGTGTATTGCATAATTTTTATTGCCTAATTATAAACACTCAGCCAATTGACACATAATTCAAATGCGTAATCGCTGACCAACACATGGGTATAAAATGCAAAGTTGGTCGGAACATCTTTCGCTTGCATACAATAGCTGCAGTACATAAGCAGACCAGCAGTGGAGTTCAACTAATTACA
The DNA here is from genome assembly GCF_901001135.1 of Rhinatrema bivittatum. NCBI lineage: Eukaryota > Metazoa > Chordata > Amphibia > Gymnophiona > Rhinatrematidae > Rhinatrema > Rhinatrema bivittatum. The sequence goes on from NC_042621.1 coordinate 59,618,102, forward strand.
TCTGAAAAATAAATCTAGCAAAAAACCGCTTCCCTGACTCTCAGTTTCTTATGAGAGGACAGACATGATAAAGACATTCAAATACCACACAGATATAAATAATGGGCTAATGGTAAGCATTTTTCATGAAAAGGAAGTTCTAGAACAGAGCTCGCCGGGCCTGAATTGCTGACTCCACAGTCAGTTGGATTTTTAGGATATCTACAGTGAATATGAATAAAACAGGTCTGCATATACTGGGCCTCCCATGTATGCTAATTTATCTCGTACATATTCATTGTGGGTATCATTGAAACCTAACTTGTTGAGGGGTCATCAGGACAGGTTTGGGAAGCCCCTGCTTTAGAACGAGAGGCAATGATACTAGGCTGGCAGGGAAGAGACCTACTCATAGCATAAGGATGTATTTTTTTCATGGAGAGAGTGGTGATGGATACCTAGAACAGCCCTCCCAGGGGATGCAGAAATAGAATGGTGTCTGAAGTCAAAAGAACAATGGATCAAGAACAGAAGATCCTTAGCAGTGGGGAAAAGTAAAGATAAAAGCCAAGGATTAAGTATTGTTGTACGCAGAGAAAGCAAAGCAAGGTGGGGCGCTCTTTATCTGCTCTTAATTTCTATGTTTGCTCGGGATGATCTGACACATATGATCAACGCATTCACAAGTGGAATACATTAAGATGAAAGGGAGTGAGTGAGTGACCTCCATCCACCCTGCTGCAGTTTGCAAACACTCCATCAAGCCCAGATTTGGGCACTGGCAGTGCAGGCAAACTCTTCAGGTGCCAAATGTTGATAGGCGTTGGGAGTGCTGCCAACACTGACACTGTCATAGCGCCATCCAGGCCTGCCTTCGCTGACTTCAGTGGCACCCCAGCAGCAGCAACTAGAGCTAACCTCAGCACAGGGACCCTGTAAGCCACCATGTGCTCACAAACCTCATGGCGGTCCCACCCCTCGCATGGGGTTTCCATGGTGACATGTAAGAGGAAAGGGGGCGTGGCTGCTGCAGGCTCTGTGAGCATATGCTGGTTTACACGCCCTGTGCAGATGTTGGAGCCAGTGGTTGCTTCTGCTGCTGCTGCGGGTGCCGCTGAAGGGGACAGTGGAGGCAGACCTGTATTAATTCCGGGGGGGGGATGGGGACTAGAGGGGAGGACATGAAAAGGGGGCAGAGGGAAAGATGGGCATCCTCTGATGATTTCTGGAGGGGATCCTAACCCAGGACCTGGCCCTGTGCACCCCTAATCCAGGAGAGAATGTGCAGCCACACTAGACAGGCAGCTGCCAGTACTCCACTAGAAGGAGACTAGAACGTGAGTTCTAGTCTCCTTCTAGTGGAACCTAGAAAAACTAATCCCTCTCAGTGGAACCTAGAAAACTAATCCCTCTCAGAGAGATAGCTTCACTCTAGAAGTAACTAATTTGGTATCAAATGTCCAAGTATGGAATTTGAGTTTAACAGCCAACTCCAGGATTACGTCTGAACCCAAACGGAAACTATTCCACAATTAATACACAGTGTGAAAAGAACAGAGAGCAAAACTAGACTAATTCAGAATCCTTCATTAACTATGTGTCATTTAGCTTCAGTGTTAATACATAGCACAGTGTAATTCTTCCTTCCCTCACCCTATACTTCAAAGCCATTCCCCTGCTTCCTCTTGGATCATATCCTGCTCGCTCTTCTATTTCTGTCTTCGTGCATCGCTGTATTTGCTTATTTTTGTAGAACAAAAAAATGTGGCCGTTTATGTTATCGTGGAAAAAAAAAAGATAGCAAGAGATTGCTGTGTAGCTGGAGTGGAGGAGGAGGTATTTACATCTCACTACGAAATCTGGTTGTTTACCCATTCAGATTCTCCCCCAAAACAGCACAACACATTGGTTTGGTTTTCATGTAACTGTTTGAGCTATGTTGAGCAAGTCATGTTTTATGGGTCATGTATAGAGTTTCTATGTTTCCTCTGGTAGATTAGACAGACAAATACCAACATTCATTCAGAAGGAAGGTTTTTCCCATTCTGTGCCTACGGAGAAAATCTTGATGAAAGAATTGTTTGCTAATGTCATGGGAAAGAAGGAAAACAAGCAAAACAGGGTCCTGTGCACATTTCACATTTGAATATGGGATTATGTTTTGTTTGGAGAAAAAAAAAAGTTCCACCATATTAGTTTCTGATCATCATATGCTGCCTTGCATTTGCCTAAATTCCATTCATGTACCAATATTTATCTGCAAACATGCACAGAAATGTGTGCACACCCCCACCTGTACTATTAGAGACAGGGGTGTAGGCAGCAAAATCAGCTAATATAATGTAACCTCAGAAACCAGAAGATACAACTGGATTGCTAAACTCTAAAAGGTTATAGCCATCAATGAGATCTTATAGGAATGGTTGAGTCCAGACGCAGGCAATCCAAGGCTAGGGATGTGAATCGTTTTTCAACGATTAAAATTATCGTCCGATAATGTTAATATCGTCTTAAATCGTTATAGAACACGATACAATAGAAATTCTAACGATTTATCGTTAAAAATCGTTAAATCGTGTTAGTGCGCACTAACGGGAGTTAGTGCGCACTAACTCCCAGTTAGTGCGCACTAACTCGATTTAGTGCGCACTAACTGAAAATGATACAAATAAACACTTTCCAGGTCACTGAAGGTCAGTTAGGAATGAATATGTGTTCCTATTGGCTGGCTGCCCTCTTATCTATTGATGTTACCAAGGTTACCACTGAGGTGATGGTTGGGGGGATGGGAAATGGAACTGGAAACTAACGAACACCAACAGAAAATGAAACAAAGTGTTCACACTTCCCAGGTCAGTAAAGGTCACTTAGGAATGAATATGTATTCCTATTGGCTGGCTGTGCTCTTATCTATTGATGTTACCAAGGCTAACACTGAGGTAATGGTTGGGGGGATGTGAAATGGAAACAGTTGGAAGCTTGACAAAAAAAGTAATGTAATGATCAGCACTCACGTGACTAGAACTTGTTTGTTTATTATTTTTGTTAGCAGGCACCTGAAATGCTAGTGCATGTTGAATTTGCCAATCACTGTGCATTTTAGAAAGGTGGTCCTGGCTGGAACTGTACACAGTTCAAATATATGTAATTGATTGTTGGTAAGTGTAGATTTTAAGTGATTTTCCTGCACACAGTGCCCTAACCCTGGCACCAGGGGTGTTGTGATCTTCCTGCACACAGTGCCCTAACCCTGATACCAGTCTGAGACAGCTCCCTCCCTGCATTACTAGTGAGAGGCTGGCTTCACAGACAGGGGGGAGCTGCCTGACCCTCACTCCTGACTTCCCCCATGTCCCAGCTAGTGAATGGTGTGTGGGTGAGGGGGGGGGGGGAGGATGGTGAAGTCTGAGACAGCTCCCTCCCTGCATTACTAGTAAGAGGCTGGCTTCACAGACAGGGGGGAGCTGCCTGACCCTCACTCCTGACTTCCCCCATGTCCCAGCTAGTGAATGGTGTGTGGGTGAGGGGGGGGGGGAGGATGGTGAAGTCTGAGACAGCTCCCTCCCTGCATTACTAGTGAGAGGCTGGCTTCACAGACAGGGGGGAGCTGCCGGACCCTCACTCCTGACTTCCCCCATGTCCCAGCTAGTGAATGGTGTGTGGGTGAGGGGGGGGGGGAGGATGGTGAAGTCTGAGACAGCTCCCTCCCTGCATTACTAGTGAGAGGCTGGCTTCACAGACAGGGGGGAGCTGCCTGACCCTCACTCCTGACTTCCCCCATGTCCCAGCTAGTGAATGGTGTGTGGGTGAGGGGGGGGGAGGATGGTGAAGTCTGAGACAGCTCCCTCCCTGCATTACTAGTGAGAGGCTGGCTTCACAGACAAGGGGGAGCTGCCTGACCCTCACTCCTGACTTCCCCCATGTCCCAGCTAGTGAATGGTGTGTGGGTGAGGGGGGGGGGGGGAGGATGGTGAAGTCTGAGACAGCCCCCTCCCTGCATTACTAGTGAGAGGCTGGCTTCACAGACAGGGGGGAGCTGCCGGACCCTCACTCCTGACTTCCCCCATGTCCCAGCTAGTGAATGGTGTGTGGGTGAGGGGGGGGGAGGATGGTGAAGTCTGAGACAGCTCCCTCCCTGCATTACTAGTGAGAGGCTGGCTTCACAGACAGGGGGGAGCTGCCTGACCCTCACTCCTGACTTCCCCCATGTCCCAGCTAGTGAATGGTGTGTGGGTGAGGGGGGGGAGAGGATGGTGAAGTCTGAGACAGCTCCCTCCCTGCATTACTAGTGAGAGGCTGGCTTCACAGACAGGGGGGAGCTGCCTGACCCTCACTCCTGACTTCCCCCATGTCCCAGCTAGTGAATGGTGTGTGGGTGAGGGGGGGGGGAGGATGGTGAAGTCTGAGACAGCTCCCTCCCTGCATTACTAGTGAGAGGCTGGCTTCACAGACAGGGGGGAGCTGCCTGACCCTCACTCCTGACTTCCCCCATGTCCCAGCTAGTGAATGGTGTGTGGGTGAGGGGGGGGGGAGGATGGTGAAGTCTGAGACAGCTCCCTCCCTGCATTACTAGTGAGAGGCTGGCTTCACAGACAGGGGGGAGCTGCCTGACCCTCACTCCTGACTTCCCCCATGTCCCAGCTAGTGAATGGTGTGTGGGTGAGGGGGGGGGGAGGAGGATGGTGAAGTCTGAGACAGCTCCCTCCCTGCATTACTAGTGAGAGGCTGGCTTCACAGACAGGGGGGAGCTGCCTCACCCTCACTCCTGACTTCCCCCATGTCCCAGCTAGTGAATGGTGTGTGGGTGAGGGGGGGGGGGGGGAGGATGGTGAAGTCTGAGACAGCTCCCTCCCTGCATTACTAGTGAGAGGCTGGCTTCACAGACAGGGGGGAGCTGCCTGACCCTCACTCCTGACTTCCCCCATGTCCCAGCTAGTGAATGGTGTGTGGGTGAGGGGGGGGGGGGGGAGGATGGTGAAGTCTGAGACAGCTCCCTCCCTGCATTACTAGTGAGAGGCTGGCTTCACAGACAGGGGGGAGCTGCCTGACCCTCACTCCTGACTTTCCCCATGTCCCAGCTAGTGAATGGTGTGTGGGTGAGGGGGGGGGGGGAGGAGGATGGTGAAGTCTGAGACAGCTCCCTCCCTGCATTACTAGTGAGAGGCTGGCTTCACAGACAGGGGGGAGCTGCCTGACCCTCACTCCTGACTTCCCCCATGTCCCAGCTAGTGAATGGTGTGTGGGTGAGGGGGGGGGGGGGGAGGAGGATGGTGAAGTCTGAGACAGCTCCCTCCCTGCATTACTAGTGAGAGGCTGGCTTCACAGACAGGGGGGAGCTGCCTGACCCTCACTCCTCCGGGGTGATCTTCCTGCACACAGTGCCCTATCCCTGATACCAGGGGTGTTGTGATCTTCCTGCATGCAGTGCCCTATCCCTATTAATACCAGGAGTGTTGTGATCTTCCTGCACGCAGTGCCCTATCCCTAATACCAGGGGTGTTGTGATCTTCCTGCATGCAGTGCCCTATCCCTGATACCGGGATGTGTGCAAGAAGATCCCAACACCCCCGGTATCAGGAATAGGGCACTGTGTGCAGGAAGATCACAATACCCCTGGTATCAGGGTTAGGGCACAAGTTCTAGTCACATTGACTGATCACATTACTTGTTTTGTCAAGCTACCAACTGTTTCCATTTCCCATCCCCCATATACTGTCAGTGGGAAGCTTGGTAACATGAATAAATAAGAGGGCAGCCAATAGGAATACATATTCATTCCTAAACTGACCTTAACTGACCTGAAAAGTGTCAAATTGTATCATTTTCAGTTAGTGCGCACTAACTCCCGTTAGTGCGCACTAATCGGAAAAAAACGATTTTTTAACGATTTTTTAACTAAAAAATCGTGCCTAACACGATTTTCTTGCCCTGCCACACGATTTCTATCGTTAAGACGATATGGAAAACGATTCACATCCCTAATCCAAGGCAGCCTTTCGACTTTTAGACTAGACAAAAGTGTCTCTGGTCAGTGGTAGCCTTAGGTATTGTGGGGTTTCTGTAGCCTTTAGCAATTAGTATCATATCAGCAATACAGCAGGTTTGGTGGTCTCAACTCACTCCCAGTGGGCACAAAAAATGACTACACAAACCTACATGGCAGCATTTTTGTGTAATAGGGGCTCTGGGAGGATCCTTGGGGAAAATGAAGTCAGAAGTGGTGTACCATTTATTGCTCTTAACAGCATTGTGATTTGTCGATCTCTACTTTCCATCTTCTATTTTCAGTAACATGCTGTGTAGCAGACATAAAAATTCACATCACATCCCCAGAACAAAAATTCTAGTGAATTCAAGATATTTATAGGTAAAGCAACAATACTAGTTAAACTTCTGAAAGCATAAAACACGACTGGTTCATGGCTTTAGAACGTCTTATAGTGGACAATGACAGATAAAGACCAATTGGTCTATTCGATGTGACCAGTTGTCTATGACTGGGTAGACGAGCATATAAATTCCCAATACTTAAACCAACTCAGCTCCTCCTCCTCCCCCCACCAATTTCTCTTTTCCATTCTCTCCACCGTGCTCCTACCACAGCTCCCTATATCTGTTCCAAGAATGTTTAAATTCTGTCACAGTTCTGACCTCCACCACCTCTGCTGGAAGTTATTCCAGGCATACACTCCCCCCTTGGCAAACAAAGGGCCTTCTCATGCTTCCTCTAGTACAGAGATGCAAATGACAACAAATAAGGATCAACTGACCCCGTCAGTCTGTCTGGCTATTCCTCTCCTAGTGGCTACACAAGGATCCCAGCGTCTTCCAATGGCCTTAGTCAATTTCCCTACTAAACCCAGTGGGCCGGATTTTCAAAAGGTAATGCGTGCCGGGCCTATTTTCAAAAGGCCCGGCGACGCGTGTAAAGCCCCAGGACACGTGTAAGTCCCGGGGCTTGCAAAAAGGGGTGGGGTGGACTGGGGTGGGGTGGGGCCAGAGGCTCCCGGCACAGTGGCCATTTGCTGCTGTGCCGGGGATCGCGCGCCGGCAGTTGGTCGGCGCGCGCATCTTCAGCCCCAGGGCTGAAGTAAGTTTTACAACAACAACAAAACAAAGAAAAAGGTAGGGGGAAGGGCGGGGGAGGTAGGGGAGGTAAAGGGAAGGTGGGGTGGGGGGGTAGAGAAGTTCCCTCCGAGGCAGCTGCGATTTCGGAGTGGCCTGGGAGGGAATGGGGGAAGGCAACGCTGCTCAGCGCGCGCAAGGTGCACAATTGTTGTAACATCCAATTGGCTTATTTGAATTTGGGGGTCAGGAGTAGGGTTTATTTTATTTATTTATTTATTCATATATTTATCTGCTTTTTTATTTATTTTTTTTACTTATTTTAAAGTTCTTAGATGAAGCTTACTGCAGCTCTAAGCGGCCAATGAAGTAAAAACATTCACAATAAAAAATACACTAAAACAGAATAAATTAAAACACGTCAAACAAATAAAACATGGACTAAAACAGTCAGTGCACACCAGCGATAGGACAGCGATAAGCCAAAGAGTTCAAGCATTTCATGCTGGTGTTTTCTAGCACTTAAAACACTTGACTGACTCTTGTTCAGCCATGTCCATAGTTTTGTTTGGCAAATAGGTGACCCTGGATAAAAAACAGCATCAGAATATCTTTAATTTGGGGATGGGGAGGCACCACTTTAGTTTTGAAGGAAACCGATGTTTTGACTGTAATTGTGCCGCACTGCTCTACACATTGTTTTCACATCATGGAACCATTATCTCTGCAGATTTTTTTTTTAAAAGACCTTCAGCTGTAAACATCAGTGATCTAATATTAATGAAAACACATGGCCGGCGCCGACCATGTGCCTACAACCTGCGGTAGGAGGCATGTTCTAACAACTTTCACTGGCAATCAGTGTAAAAAAAAAAAAACAGCAATGACTTCAAGCGAGTGGGAAATACGCATTTTATGAAGTACAAAATCACTATTAGGGAAAAACTGTGGATTTTGAATTCCGTTTGCTCTTTCTGCCCTTGTGTCGAATACAGGGCACTAACCATAATTAGGACTTGAAGCATGGGGATCACCGGCAGACACAGGCTCAAAGGCTATCAACATGTGCCCAGCATAGGACTATACAGTGTTAGATAGAGTCAAGGCTCGATATGGTGTGCAGGGTAGAAGGCTGAAGCTTGAAAAACTGCTTTCCTTAAATTATTGGTAGTTTACTAAAAAAAGTTACCATCATTCTTTTTTTTTTTTCATTAACCTGACTGCACCAGAGGTATTGAAGGTGATATTCAAAAAGTTCTAACCTTCATTAAAATGGTTTTCTCTCTTACAACAGACTTTTCAAACTGAGTCCTCAGTACCCTCAACCAGCTCTGGTTTTCAGAATAACCATGATTAATATTCATTGGCTATCTATCTATCTATCTATATATATATATATATATATATATATATGTTAGAGATGTGTATTGGATGGCCGGATCATTTCGGGCTTCGTTTATCGGGGAACCGTGGGAAATTTTGTATTTCCCGCAGTTCGGTTTTTTGTTTTTTTTCAGCCAACCCAAATTTCGGGTTAGCGCGCACTAACAGGAAAATTTCCTTCGTTTTTCAGGGTGGCCGAAACAGGACGAATGCACATCCCTAATATATATATTATATAGATTTAGATCTACAGATAGCTATATACTGCATATATATAAATATATGTAACCCTTTCTCCATGGAGTTAACCTTTTTCCAAAGGGCACACAAAATAATTTACTGTATGTTTTTGGGGCTGTCTTCAGTGTCCGCTCCCCTTCTTGCAATTCGCCAAGGAGTGGGCCTTTTATGCGGGATGCTGTGCGGGTGGGATACATAAACGTGTCACAGTACTGGGGTTCAAAAGAAAACTCTACCAATTCTTTCAAAAACATAACTCAGTATCCAATCAATCAATCAAAACCTGTGGGAAGTTACAGTTGTTAGTGGATCTACTTCTGAATGCAGGTTCCCTGGGATTTATCTTTTCACTTCTGTAATGAGTGCATAAGAGTCTCAGCCACAAGGACTCTGGAAAAATCCTACCTGAGTCTCAGTCTCTGGTACCCAAGCCTGTGTCCGGTCATTTGGGATGGAGATCCCTCTGCGAGTCTCTCATGTCTTTCTTCTTCTTCCTGATGTATGTGACCTCTCAGAAGGAAAGGTCTGATGTTAAGAAATGCAGGACTGAGTTACTACAGCCCCCGCACCAACTGAGGAGGGGTGGCAAAAACCTCCTCACCAAGCAATAGGGTGAAAAACCCTCTGCCCATCAAACAATCTTCTCTGGAGTGAGCACTGCCACTGCAGCCCCCCTTTTTCCTTAGAAGGATGCTCACAGATTGTCAATGCCTGGGCCTCCGGATTCAAGGGACAGCCATCGCCATGGTCTCTGGGTTATCACCTCCAGTCAAAAATCTTAGAGATGGATGCAAAGCCTCTCTTTTAACTCAGGGTAGCCCCATATTGGCAGGCAGTTCATGGCAGGGATTTCCCTTAAAAAAAAAACTTCACCAAGTGAGGGGGATGGACCTCACGGAAAAAGAAACTACCAAAGCTCATTACTCTTCAAGAACTCTAAAGACCACACGACACCTACTCCTAGCCACCACTTCAAGGAAGTGGTCTAACCATCTCAGTCATCCTCAGGGGGAGGTGCTGATAAGATGGTTTCTCCCTCTAGCTGTATTAGTCCCATCACAGAGATCTAGGGACATCTAGTGGGTGACCAGAGGGTCCCCACCTATAGATATAAGATATACTTGCAGACCAGAAAGGACTACCATGGTACTTATTAGTATAGGTACAGGTGATGCACTCATCTGTTCTTCCAGCCAAACGTAAAGACACAAGGGATAGATACATCCTAGAGACAAACACAGGGCTGGGAGGACTTTCATTTCTTGGATTATAATATGGTCTTCCAAGAAAAAAGATGGGATACTCCTTACAAGGCTTGTTCAAGGCTCATAGATTTTCTATCGTAGGGAACCCATGTACTAAACTGTGTTAAGACTAATGCAGCTTTAACACATATTAAATGCGTTAAAGCTGTATTAACCTTAAAACACTGGTATATTAGGCCATAATAACATTAACGAAGCGTTAACATAGACTAAGGTGATAAAAATATTAATGAGCTGTGTCCTATGCAAATGAATGCAATAGCAATTACTTAACATTTAAATGGGTTTAATGCAAATTGCGCTAAGGAGTGTTATTTATGTTAACCTCCTGGAGAGTTAAAACTACACCTTCTGAAGTGTAGTCAAGTTTTGCATTACCCAGTGTGGGCTGTGATCTCCCCACACAATCTGGAATTAAAAAGATGTTCCCTCCAGACCAATATCTCCACTTCCCAAGAATGAAAAGAAGCTCCTTCCAGCCTGGCTGAATTCTTCAAACCAATCAGGCCTGAACCATTCCCATGTCCCCTACCTGCCTACCCCATCTACAGCTCAAAAGCAGCTGAAGAGGACAAAGGACCCCAGGGCAAAAGACCATATCAGGTCCAAGACTATTTTTACAGGGGAGGTTTGGAAGGCTATGGGTGGCCCAGAGAGGCCCTCTTTTCAACTGAGCAGGAGATGCAGAGGTATTACAGTCCAGACCAGGCCTTGAGTTATGGAGGGGTAACTACTGCTACTTATTTCCATGGCCGGAACAAACAGGAAATTAGAGAAAGAGGTAGAAAAACAATTTGGAAAGCAAATTCTTACAACTTAATAAAATCACTGGACTAAAAGCCGCTATGGTGGGAAAGGACATTGATGTGGTTGAGGTCACCATATCGCGGTTCACTGCTGAACAGAACTGGGAGGGAAACCTTACCCAGATACTGAGAGGGCAGGCTAGGTAAAAATGACAAAGGGGCTGGTGGAACCTTTACAGACTAAACAATTTTTCATTTTTCTTGCCACAAAGAGGTCATTTACTAAGCTGCGATAATTTCCCCAAAACTGCAACTTAGTAAACCCAGTGGTATTTTCAGCTGCGTAAAAATACAGCGAGTTAATATCCCCTAAAACTCTGCAACATTGTGGCCCTGCAGCTGGGGAGCCACCTTCTTAATGGGCTCTAGCAGCCCGAATAAATCCCCCAATATGGACCAAAACCCTGGGGTCTGTTGAGCCCCCTCGTCCCACCTCCCCCCCCCCCCCCCCCCACGAGACAGCAGAAGTAATAAATAAATAAATAAATACATTGTAAGAGATTCAGAGTTAGACCCCCACCACCTCTCCAAACCGCTCCCCCCCTTTTTAACAAAACCCTCCCACTTCCTGGAGCTCACACTCCCACCTCTTGATCCCCCCCAGTCCCTACACGAATATTCCTGCTGGCCCAGTGAAGGCACTCCCCTCCCCCAATGTCTCCAGATCGAGTGCCTCCACTTTTCAAAATGGAACTGATCAGCCGAGGTCCTACCATGTCCCCTATCATATTATCTTGAATCTGATATGATGGTAAATGAAAAGAACTACAGCATGCCAGTTCATTCAGTAACGTTCTCAGGAAAATTAGCACTGCACGGTGCAAAGAGGAAGGGGTGGGTGTTCATTTTAATAAGCTGCTAAGGTAGACCCGCTCGTATATCATATATTACAAGGAGCTCTTCTGTACAATGAGTTTGGGTTATTACCCCCTGGCTTCAAAGAAACCACCTCAGTTTTAGGGACATTCTTTGACAGCTTTTATAATCCATTGATGTGACTAACATTTTAAAGATCATAATTGTGTAGGATATTCTTTTAAGGGAAAAGTTAGAATTATTTTCTTTTTGCTTCTAATGAACTTTCCTTTTTAAGGAAAATAGACAATTACAATGCGCTGGAATACATTTCTTACCTGATTAGATATTGTGCTAGTCCTATCCAAATAGGTTTGTTTTTTTTTGTTCACACACCTGTATTTCTTGCCAGCAAATCTAATTCCCTTAGAAGGTTGATGGTACAGCATTCTTGAAACCAACTAGCAGTATGCTGTAAGTTAAACTGGTTCAGAAGGAACTTGACCAGCGGGCAACATTTTGAAAAATGGCAGCGCCAGACATAGGGGGTGCTCCAGGCCCCAACAGGACCAGAAGGGATGCTCCAATAAAGACCAGGGGATTACGGGAGTGGGCAAGTTACAGGGAGGTGTTAGCTAAAAAGGACATGGGTTTGGGGAGGGGGCTTTCGTTGCCTGGCTCCAAACCTTTTTTGCAATTTATATTTTTTTACATGGCTGGCAGGAGGAAAGGGATGGGAGTCTCAAGAGAACCTCAGATTTTAGCCTGTATTGGGGGGGGGGTTATTTGGGCCATTAAGGCTCTTTAATGCATGGCCCTGGGGGCATCAGCACATGCGTTAGAGGCTCAATCCTCCCAGGGGAAGTTAGATGCAACTCCTGTGCTGTCAATAACTTTCCAGAAAGTAATGCAGCTTGCAATCTTTTTCAGGTAAGCCGCATTATTTCATTTATATTGTATTGCCTAGCAATGAGCTACATAGCTTGCATTTGTAATGCATTTCTTTACCATACCTGTTTTATCGGCATAAATGCCTGTATGGCTAAAGCATTTAACGCATGATAAATGCCTAATGCTACCATACCCCTCAAACGGCTACTCCTCTGGAAGATTTATAAGCTAAAGACAAAATAAATTCCATTGAGTTACAAAATGAACAATAAGCGCTGAAGATTGCTAGAAGAAACCCAAGTGATCTAATATTTATATAGGTTTAATCTGGGCCACCATCACAAGAAGAGTTAGATGGACATGATGGAAGTCATCAAAATGATAGCATGCAGAGGAGTGGTGCTATTAATGACGGTCTTAAATTTACTAGATGTAGATTAGAGAGTGCAAGCTGCAAATTAACTAGGATGCTGTCATTCCTGCGAGAGGCATTTCTCAAGCAACAAACTGAGGAGTCTACTTGTGGTAAGATGACATTGGACCCGGTATTAACTAACACAGGGGGTCATTCACTAAAGCTTTATCGCGTGCGTTAGGGCCCTAACGCACGTGATAAGGCCATACCGCATGCGAAAAGGCCATTTTCGCATGCGATATAATGTAAATTAGGGGGAGGGGAGGAGTTGGCGGTGTCTTTGCTGCCGGCGATAACATTATCAACATTATTGTCGGCAGTAGCACACCGAATAGCACCACCTTTCGTGGTGGCGCTATTCGGTGCGAAAGCCAGCAGCGAAGACACCGCAGTGGTGAGAAGCCTGCAGGATTTCGCAGGCCTGCCCCCCCCCCCCTCCATTTTCACTGGATTCATCATTCTGCGAAGAATGATGAATCCAGGCCACAGAGTGTAAATGAGGTTATGTAGGGAACAACCTGGAGTCTACTGATTAATGTACTGTGTGGTTAATGTAAACACTGGATCAGACAAATAGCCAGCGGACTGTGGAGGCAATAAAGGTCCTTACAAAAGTCTGGTAATTCAAAATACTTTATTCACAGGACAATTCCTCTTGTCTGAATCTATTCAATCAATAATCTTTAAAAATGTCCCCCAACACGGACCAAGGCTGCGTCGGGAGGGACAACGGCATCAGTTCCAAATATTTTTTATGTACATAAGTAGACTTTTGTAAGGACCTTTATTGCCTCCACATTCCGCCGGCTATTTGTATGACTTATTGAGTGTGGGACTCTATTCTATTTTTTCCTTTTGGATCAGAACCAGACTCTACTAGAAGCAGGGTTGTACACTTCTGAAGGACAGCCTTTAATGAAAAGAATGATTAGACAGCATTGTACATATAAAAGTGTCCGTGCGGCCTACAATCTCACAGACTGTCAAGACTCACAGACAAGACGAATAAGAGATTTTAGGAAATATATTTATTAAAGCAAAAATGGTTAAAATCAAGGAGACTGATCCGGGTAAGCCAGGATAGAGAAATCTAAGTCTTGCCAAAACCCTGTGTTAGAGAGGTTAGCAAAGGCAGAAGAAGACAGAGACCACTTTCGTTCATCAAAGAAGAAGGAGGAACAAGAAGAGCAAAAAAACAGCATTCAGAATATTCACAATTCAAGCATGAATGGGACAGACACAAAGGGATCTTAGTAGGTGGGGGTAGGAAAGAGCTATGTGAGAAGACTACAGATCGAGAAAGACATGTGAATGACAGAACAGTAGACAATCACAAATGAGCAAACTGGGTGGACCAATGGTTCTTTATCAACTGATGTCTTCTCTGTTTCTATTAAGAAGTGAATTAATTTTCATGTCATAGTTATCCTGAAATCCAGAGATGATCAATGGACCCAAGAATGGAATAAGGGTATCTGCTGTTCTATCAACCACCTTGCCAACTTATTTTTTTATGGAAACTCTAGCAGGACACCCAGCTGGCTGGAATGCCAAATCTAAGGGGCTACACAGTTCCTAGGACATTTCCTTCCTTCTGGAGTCACTCCCTCTATCAGACTTTTACACTTCAGCCCCTGGATTCATCTGGCGGTGAGGAGGTTAACACTTCCAGGGCCTATGGTGCAGCGGTGGGCAACTCAGTTAAAATTCACACACCCGAATGAATGAATACTCACAGTGGCTGATGGTAGCAGAGGTCAAAGCATGGAGTCCAATTGTGGTGTTCAAAAATACTTTACTTCAAATTCAAAAGGATGAGCCCAGAAAGTATTGCAAAAATCTTAAAAAGCAAGATAAAAAATCGTATCCAGGAAAGAAATGGTTTCTTTGTCCATGGTGCACTAGGCTAGCCACTCTCCTTCCCTAACTGATCCAGTCTCCACTATCCCTTCCCCATAGAGGGTGGGATGATTGTCTTCATTCACAATCATAAATGAGGGGGAACAAAATCGCCAGCTCTTCTAAAAATAGCTGTCTCAAAACACTTGCTTCAACAGTTCTTTCCAAAAAAAAAAAAAATCAGAAGCTTCACCCACTGTTCACTGACCATGCGTTAAAACAATAAATCTCCAATGTCCACAGCAAGGGAAAACTGATCTCACTGCAAAATATTCCAAAACTCCTCTTCCGTCTTATCCCCCCAAATATTCAACCTTTGTTCTTGGCGCAAAGGTGATAATAAGAACATAAGAAAATAAGAAATTGCCATGCTGGGTCAGACCAAGGGTCCATCAAGCCCAGCATCCTGTTTCCAACAGAGGCCAAAACCAGGCACAAGAACCTGTCAATTACCCAAACACTAAGAAGAACCCATGCTACTGATGCAATTAATAGCAGTGGCTATTCCTTAAGTATAATTGATTAATAGCCATTAATGGACTTCTCCTCCAAGAACTTATCCAAACCTTTTTTGAACCCAGCTACACTAACTGCACTAACCACCTCCTCTGGCAACAAATTCCAGAGCTTTATTGTGCGTTGAGTGAAAAAGAATTTTCTCCGATTAGTCTTAAATGTGTTACTTGCTAACTTCATGGAATGCCCCCTAGTCCTTCTATTATTCGAAAGTGTAAATAACCGAGTCACATCTACTCGTTCAAGACCTCTCATGATCTTAAAGACCTCTATCATATCCCCCCTCAGCCGTCTCTTCTCCAAGCTGAACAGCCCTAACCTCTTCAGCCTTTCCTCATAGGGGAGCTGTTCCATCCCCTTTATCATTTTGGTTGCCCTTCTCTGTACCTTCTCCATCGCAACTATATCTTTTTTGAGATGCGGCGACCAGAATTGTACACTGTATTCAAGGTGAGGTCTCACCATGGAGCGATACAGAGGCATTATGACATTTTCCGTTCTATTAACCATTCCCTTCCTAATAATTCCTAACATTCTATTTCTATAAGAAACCCAGCCCTTCAGGATCGGGATATCAGGGTCTTAATATAAAAAATTCAGTTGTAACGCCAAACTTTTTTCAAAAATCTAAGCTCCTCCAAAACTGCGCTGTGAAGCAGCAAAGACCCCTCCTTGATCAATCTGCCAGGGATGCAGAAAGACCACTCCTGTTGATGTCCTCCAGGGCAGAGGCGAGCCCCTTTGCACGTGCTCCAAGGGCAATGTATATCCACAAGTTAAAAACAAGGAATGGACCCCAAAAATGCAAAAACCCTAACAATGCTGAAAACAGGGCAAAAAATAGCAGCAGGTGCTACCAAATGAGGATCTTTAAAGGCAGACTCAGTGTCTAAATAATGCACTGATTGCACTTATTCAGTATCTTTAAAACATTACAAGCAGTGCCATGCAGTAAAATTGTTAAAGTTATTAAGTCAAATTGTACCTTAGGCAAGCGTATTAATTAAACTAAGATCAGCATAGCCAGGTGTTCTCAGCGCAAGCATTCACGGCCCTTACACAGGCCTGGTTTTCAGCGTAACCAAAATATGTAAATAAATCTCGTCCTTAGCCCAAATGCTTCTAATGAATATTAATTGTGAATATCCTGAAACAAAGACCATGAGGATCATTGATTCAACCAGAGTGCAGTATTTTACTTCACAATGTTTTATTTCACGGGCATGCAGAGATATGGATAATGGACCAGCGCCAGGCCAACCCGCACCCTGGGGAAGTCCAGGGCAGGAAGTCCGCCTCCAATGATGCAGCCACCTCCCAGCCCTCAGTGAGGTGTGCAGGCACCCCAGGGGGGGGGGCGGTAACCCAACTTGCCTGTGCCTTGATGACTCTGGAGGTGACCGCCTGCATAAGATGGGTGCGGATGGGGTGAAAAAAAAAAAAGAGGTCATAAACTAGTTTTAATTTGAAAAAGTGATTTTTTTTAAACAATTTTTACTGCCTACACCCTAAATGGGGGCCACTCTATTTGCACTATACCAAAAAAAAAAAAACCTCCACAACAAATAACTGAATTATCTCGTGGCATGGCACAGCCATTTCCAGAGAACAGCTGTTCTACCAAGCATAATACTTTTTACATTTATGCTTTACTCTTTTCAAGTTTGAACAATGGTTCCTTCTCAACCAGTTTCAATTGTAACTTACAGAATACTGCTAGTTGGTTTGAAGAAGGATGTGCCATCAATGCCACAACCTTGCAAGAGAACTGGATTTGCTGGCAAGTAATGAAGGTGTGTGCACAAACAAAATAGTTGTATTTGGATAGGACTAACATAACATCTACTTAACAAGTCAAGAAATGTGTTCCACCACATTGTAAATGCTTGGCTGTTTTCCTTAAAACGGAAAGTTCATTGGAAGCGAAGAATATCCTACACAATTAAAATCTTTAAAATGTTAGTCATCAATGGATTATCAAAGCTGTTAAAAAATTGTCCCTAAAACTGAGGTGCTTGCTTCTAAGCCAGAGGGTAATAACCCAAACTCACTGTACAGAAGAGCTCCTTATGATATATGGTCTACTAATCGGTCTACCTTAGCAGCCTATTAAAATGATCACCCACCCCTTACTCTTTACACTGTGCAGTGATCATTTTCCTGAGAACTTTAATGAACAAACTCGCATTCTGTAATTTCTTTTCATTCACCGCCATATCAGATACAAGATGCACAACAATATTTATAAACATACAATTAAAAAAATATAGTATCAAGTGGAATAGTGTTAAATTCTGCAAACTGAACATCTGCGGTAACCCAGGGCAAAGCCTCCGTGCTTTTTAAACACAGTATAACTGCGCTCTCTTCTCACTGACCCAGTCAACGATATGCCATTCTGAGCCTAACCAAACGTCCATCGAGCCCCGCATCCTGCCTCCAACAGTGGTTAATCTGAGTCCCACGTACTCGGAAGATCCAAAACACTAAATCCATTCCTTTTTGCTCACTCCTCAATAAGCTGTGCCTTTCCCAAATCTATGGGGCTAATAAATGGTTTATGGACTTTTCCTCCAGGAACCTGTCCAACCCCCTTTTAAATCAAGCTATGCCAGATGCTTTGACAACATCCTTTAGCAACAAATTCCACAGCTTGACTGATAAACGTATTTTCTCCCATTTGTTTTAAATCTGCTATCTGTTAGTTTCAGGGAGTGTTCCCAAGTTTTAGTACAGTTTGAAAGAGTAAATAACCGTTCTCTGTTCCTCTGCTCCATCTTGCTCAAGATGTTATCAAATCCCTTCTCTCAGATATCTCTTTTGAAGAGCTCTATCCTATTCAGCCTTTTCTTCATAATGGAGCCATTCCATCCCCTTTATCACTTGTCACCTTTCATTGTAATTTTTCGCATTAAGCTATGTCTTTTTTGAGATGCTGCAAGCAAAAACTGCACACAATATTCAAAATGTGTACACATAGTGACATAACATTTAGTAATATAGTATTGTCGGCAGAAAAAGACCAAATGGTCCATCTAGTCTCCCCCAGCAAGATTCCCATGGCAGTAATGCCGCTCCATTCAGTTACCCCCATGTTAAGAATAGTTTGCTTTCAAGGAAGACCAAGCAACTGTCAAACCCATAACAAAATTACTACAACATTTTTATGTGGTGAGTAGCCTTCCTGATAATTCTGACAATACTTCTTTACTTTTGGACCTGGCCATAGAAGCTTTATCCCCAATATCAGCGTATCAGTACCCATAGAAGTCAAGGCCCAACATTGGCTATCTTCAGAATCCAATACCATTTTTTCCCTGCCCCGCCATCAAAGCAGGGAGCAATATTGCAGCTGTGTCTAAATCATCAAGGCTATGTGGTTAAGGGTAGTAATCATCCCATGCCTTCTGGATAAGGGTACTAACTGCCGTTCCGTGAAGGTTACCCCCATGCACCCTTTTCTTCATTATCATCCTCAAGCCTTTAGGGATCCACAGTGTTTATTCCATCCCCTTTTGAATTTGTTTACTGCTTTCATCCCCACCACCTCTTCTGGAAAGGCATTCCAGGCATCCACCACCCTCTCTGTGAAGAAACATTTCCTTATGTTGGTTCTGAGTCTTCCCCAGCGGTGGATTCCCGATGAAGACCGGCCCGAGGATTCGCCGCCCAGGCAGGCCCTGGAGATACCATGTGGTCTGCCGAGCGCGGTTCTGTCACGGCCGCGCTCAGCAGACCACGTGACTAGTGCGACCAGCCCACCGGGTGATGCCCAATCCCCCGATAGACCAATCCACCCCTGGTCTTCCCCCCTGGATTTTCATTTCATGACCTATTGTTTTCTTTCCAAAGAAAAAGGTTCAAAGTTTGTGCATCATTAAATCCTTTTAGGTATCTGAAAGTCATCATCATCCTCCCCCCCCCCCACACACACCTCCTCTCTTACAGGATGTACATATTCAAATCCTTCAGCCTCTCCTCATAAGTCTTCCTATACAGAACCCTGTTGGTCGCCCTTCTTTGGACCGCCTCCATATTTTTTTTAGATATGGGCTCCAGTACTGAACACAGTACTCCACATGAGGCCTCACCAAGGGCATCACTACCTCCTTTTTCTTACTGGTTATTCCTCTCTCTATGCATCCCAGCATTGTTATGGCTTTAGCTGTCATGGATCAATACAGAGGCATAATTCGTAACATTCTATTTTCATTTTTGACCTCTGCCACACACTAGACCAATGATGGCGAACTCCAGTCCTCAAGTGCCACAAACAGGCCAGGTTTTTCAGGATATCCACAATGAATATGCATGAGATCGATTTGTATACAATGGAAGCAGTGCATGCAAATTTTCCTCATGCATATTCATTGTAGTTCGGCATCACTGGACTAGGCTGAGGATGTCAACGTACTGTCTACAATGACAGCAAGATTGGGTGGTGAATCTTAATTCAGAGCCCAGCATTATGTACACGGGGTGTTAGTCCACTAAAAAATTACCACTTGCATTGTTTGTGATCCTTATTTCTAGTAGCATAGATAAAACCTAAAAAGCAAAGAAGAAAAACCGAACATTACTAGCTGCAGTAAAAACAAATGCACAGGATCACTGTAAGTACTGTAAGCATTCTGTATTGTGTAATGCCAGTAACTACCGTGCAATCAAACTCTGATGAGTAGAAAGACTCATTGTGATGGCTAATTAAGGAACAGGTATCACAGGGAAACTAAAGACAAGATGGCATTGATCAGGCAAAATCTTGAATGTAAATTTTATTTATTTATTTATTTATTTAAAAATGTTTCTATACCGTCGTTTAGTAATATACCATCACAACGGTTTACATTTTGGCACAAAAAAGGTTGGTTTGGTTTCTAAGTTATCCATGGTTTTCAAGAGTGCAAAATAACTAAATCTGAAATTTGTGTGGCCATTGGTCAAGTAACAATATTCCATGACACCAGCCCCACTGCCCAGTATAGTTTGGTGACTGTAGGGCCTAGTGACTTTACACTGATGTTTAGTCCTATTTTTCCAGACAGTCCAGTTTGTATCTTGCTTTCTCCCCGTCATCATGCTTTTGCTTTGCTCACATAACTAGAACTCAGGTGGAGTCACGTTAAAAAGATCTTGCCTTTGAGGCATGATCTACTTAGCTTTATTATTTTGGTGTCACTCCCCAAAATAGCCCCTCTAGAGATGATGTCTTTTTTTTTTGCAAAAGGGTCCAGTGGGGAACAGCTGTTACACAGACAAAATGCCCTGATCCTAAACCAGCTGAAGAGCGGGATAGAAATGTTTCGTTCTGCTGCATTTTTACTCTACTGACACTACTTTTGTTTTCAGCTCCAGTCACCTCACTGCTCTTTGGCTACAGTTACATGACTGGATTTTTGGCAGCGTTCACTCACATCATTACACTTTGAATATAGTCACACCATTACCTTTCTGGGTACAGTAACTTTACTGCATTTTTAGATGCTTGCATGACATGTCACAGTCATTTCCAGCGGAACAGCTGTTCACCAAACACGACGCTTTGTTTTTTTGGGTTTTGGGGTTTTTTTTCTTCAGAAATCTACTTTTTAGAATGTTCCGCTTTTAAGTGAATTTACCCTTGTGGGCTAGCTTTGCACCGCGTTTTCAACCAGACCGTTCTATCTGAACCCAAAGAATGCAGAAGTCATGCAGTTAAGTACATTGCTGTATCAAACCAAAATCCTGCAAGAGAGCTAGAAGAAACGATGCGTCGGATACTCCAAGTAAGATATGTCAAAATTTGCATGTACTATGCTGACCACTGATAACCATTTAACGTAACGCAGTAAGACTTTGTAACATATGGCTAATTAGAGCTCTTTCCTTTTTTTTTTTTCCTTTCCTGTTCTCCAACAGCTGGGCAAGTAACAATAAGAAAAGGACAGACAGCAGCTGCAAATTGTCATTATTGCTTTGATTCTGCTTATAGTCATCCAACTAAACCTGCAGGTATTCACCTATCATTCAGTACCACTTAGAGATCTATGATTACTTTTGCCCAGGTGTTATTTTATCAATTTCCATGCCATTTTTATGGTTTTATTTTGTCTTCTATGTTATACTCAGCCTCAGAAAGAAAGCGTATCACTTATTTATTTATTTTTTTATGAACGTCCTAAAGTTCAACAAAGTAGGACATTCCAGTCTGAGCCTTCTAAATAAATTACAAACACATCTTAACATATATCCCTTAAGACTGATACAATCGTTAAACAAAAGCAACTTCATAGGATGCACATTATACTAAAAGGCTCCCTGGTGGATCAGCAGGGTAGGCTTAGGTATCTTCTACCTTTGAGGTTTAGCTAAAATAAATTCCTCGCTACAAAAGCAAAACAATGATAGTTTGTTTTGGTAACTTTTTTCTACAGTAGGAATATGTAAATGGGATGAGCTGAATATTTGATAGAAAAAGCGAGAAAAAAAGAACAAGGTTAAAATATGGGGAGTTTTCTGTATTAACAGGAGGTTTAATCCTCTTGTTTTCGTCTTGGTCAATAAAGACATTGTTCTCCATCTCAGTCAAAATGCCAAGAAGGGCATGTACGCAGCTCATAGTTTAGAGTGAAACACTTCATCGGAGCCAAGAGTTTTCTTAGAATACAAGAAATATCTGGGGCCAATATTTGGTGCAATTTGTCCAGCCAGACAAATGGAGGTTTTGAAAATCCCACTGTGACAACCATCCCCAAAATAGCTGGATAACTCAGGGTATATAGCCCCCTCTTACTGGTGCACTCTTTAGCTATGGGGCATTCCAAGGCAGAATCTACTATCCAGCTAAGTCAGCCGAATAAATGCCGATTTTCAGGGTTATCCAGCTAACACAGCTGGATAAAAGTCCTAAAAATATCCAGCTAACACAGCTGGATAATTTTAGGACTGCCAAAATAGCTGTCCTAAAGTTAGCTGGAAAATCGTATCCAGGTAACTAAGATAGCCAGGGATATTCAGCAGTTCGCCCTTGCCAATGAATAACCCTGCAAAGTTAGCTCAATGTTTATCCAACTAACAGGGTCATTTATCAAATTGCTTTATGGCATTTCTGCATGCGTTAAGGTGTTTTTCGCATGCGAAAACGCCATAACACATGCGAAAAGTACTATAACGCATGGTGCGATGCTAATTTGGAAAAGGGAAGGAGTTTGTTCTGGGATTTCTGGCCAAGTGGGCTGGCTTTGAAAATTGTAAAGCCATATCATACAGTTTTAATGCAGGAAATAACTACTTTGCTTTAAGCTGTGCAATACGGCTTTATTGCTCTTTGCAATGTTTTCGCAAATAGCGTTTTCAGGAGAGAGAAAGAGAGAGAACATAGCTGTAAGGCCCTTATAGTACTTAGGTATTAATACCTCTATATGAGGCCCACCTAGTAACATGAGGTGAGGTTTACATAGTAGTGTAAGGGTTAGGGGCCCCTTTGACATGCAGAGTGAGACGTACGAACAGAACAGTGGTCTCTTGTGAAGATTTGATGACCTTTGGAGTGAGGAAACTCACACAAAGATGAGATTTGTACAATGTTCTCTCAACCTAGCTTGATGGACTCTCTACCTAGATAATTTGTAGGTGTAAAATTGCGCAAACAAGTTGCCTAATGCAGTCACATAAATCTGCTATAGAATAGCAACTTACATGCATATCTCTTAGCCCCACCCAAGAGCATCCCTAGACTGCTCCTTTTCTGTATAGATAAATGTGTGCGTGAAACCAAAAATATGCACATACTTTCGATGTTTTATAAAATAGCATGTATGCGAGTACAAGTTACTTACATGCATATGTGCAAATTTTATGCACAACTACTTTGAAAGTGACCTCCTCAGACTTTTGGCGTTCTAATACAGCTAGAACTTTACATAAGGAGTTGTATAACCCAAGCACAACCCCACTAGTTAAGGTAGCAAGGCTGGGCTGGTTTCAGGAAAAAATACAGAAAAGATGTCTGGGGTACCACCAGCATGTTTTCATACCAGTAAAGATTTTAAAGGCTTGCACAATTTGTGTACATAATCACAGCGAGTTGATTTTTCATCATTTATGATGATTTTTGGTTCCTGAAAATTTTACTCCACCCCCACCCCTTTCAGTTTAGAACAGCTGGCGGCAAGCTTTTCTGCTAGCGAATATTCTCCATTCCCGCTCATCCTGATAAATCTTTTGAGGTGCTTTGATTTCTACCTTCACTCTGAAATTTGTGTCTAACATAGCATCAATTCGCTCACCATAAAAATGTGTTTTCATTCTCTGACAGCCTAAAATATAGCAGCATAAAAACGTGCTGCCGGCGGTACGAAGGTGTAAAAAAAAAAGTTGGCTGTTCTAGTGTAAGCATATTGACATAAACAACAGGCATTATAGAGCTATCTAAATTCAGCACAGCCCTTGCACTAAGCTACCAGTACAGGTGCCTTTTGTCTAAAGCCAAATTCTCTTCCACAGCTGCGTCATTGCTTGTGTTATAATCTGGTCTGGTTGTGGACCCTGGATCGTAGTGAGAGCTGATGCCACCCACAGGGAGGAGCCCTGTGGGGACTCACGATGATAGGCGTGGCCTCAGCTGAGATGGACACAGAAGTAAGAGACTTTATTAGACTGGAACGTGGGTAATACCCACAGAGTGGAATGAAGACACAGTCCAGAGTAGTGAGGTTGCTCAATGATGATATCCCTGGTAGTGGCCCGCAGAGCGGGGTACGCCAGGAACTCCTCTCCCGATGACACACCTCTCAGGGTAGATTCAGTAGTGGCCCGCAGCACGGGGTACGCTGAAAATCAGTGAGTAGTAGTTCAGAAAGGTGCAGGAGGTCAGTAGAGCAAGGTAGATGATGGTACTCACTGCGAAGTGTAGATGAAGGTAGCTGAGATGAGCACGGTAGTGGCCCGAGGCACGGGGTACACCGGCGGATCCGTCAGCAAGCTGGTAGAAACGAGAAGCGTACTCACAAGGCTGAACTAGGCAGGATCCCAAACAAGGTTAGATGGATTCTCCAGGCAGGAAGGCCCTCTGAGGAGTGGAAAGCCAGAACGTGACAAGGCCCCCGAGGAGCAGGTACCTAAGGCATTCTAAGTCCAGGAGTACAGGAACAGGTTCGGAGTAGCGAAATGAAGCGTCTCCAAGAGGAGTGGAAATAAGCAGGAAGGAAGTCCTTGCTAACTCGTAGGAAGCATAGGCTGGATGGATTAAATATACTGGCGGGTGATGTCATGTGGAGGGTAGGCCCCCGAGGTTCCTGCCTTGATGTGAATAAGAGAGGGCCTGGTGCGTGCGCACGTGCCCTAGGTCATCCCCGATTCAAGATGGCAGACGGAATCGCCCACGCCGTCCTGGGGAAGCCGAGGAACGCGCCATTTGCAGGCTGAGGCCACCATGGTTCTGAGAATCGCTGGTGCAAGGAAAAGAGAGGTGAGCAGCAGAGGTTGCAGCCGTCTGCGACCGACGGGCGCAACAGCTTGTGAGTTTTATGAAGGTGTAGGGTGTGGCAGATTTTACCTGCTCCTTTCCTTCCTGCTTGTTAGGCTTCCTGAAAAGAACCTTGAATTATGTGGTTCAGGGCAGCCGCTCCTAGCTCAGTTACTTGGGAGATAAGACATGCTCCGTCACAGTTAGTTATGTTAAGTGGGGGCGGACTGACCATTTGTTCAACAGGGCACTGCCCAAGGGCCCACAGCTTTCTCCCCTAAGCCTTGGATGAGTGGTTAGGAGAAAATATCCCTTATTGCTGGGGGAGGGGCCCAGATCACTGTCAGTTCCGCCCCCCCCCCCCCCCCCCAATGCTGTGTTTTCCCCAAAGACACAAAATGGGGGAAAATCCTTTATTACGTCTGGCCAAATGTTTCTTAGATTGACAACCTGCTTTTCCTTCAAATTTTCAATTAGACAACTAAAACTGCATGTGTACTTTTCAACCAAAACCAGCCCATCCAACCTACAAACAGAAAGTACTCACACAGATTATTTTTGAAGATCAGGCTGTTCAGCAGATTAAAACGCATGCACATGAAATTTTTAGTCACAAATGAAAGCAGAACTTTGTGGCTGGACATGGGAAAGGTGGGATGCTGGCAGATCTTCTAGGTTCACCTACCTAAGATGGTGAAGTACAAATGAGGAAGATGCAAAACATTATCCGGGATGAAGAGAGATATCTTGCAGGTGGTCATATTCTGTGCGACTGGCAATTGGGAGGTATCCTTAGCAGTGCTGATGAGCTAACAATGCAGCCTAGAAGGACCAATTGATCTTTTAGTACCATCATTCACTATGTTAATATCTAGGGGCATTAGAAACACATTTTTTGATAATTTAAATGTGAATTTTAAAAGCCCGATGTTGGCATCAATCGGTAGGGATGTGCAGAAGGAAAAAATTTGTTGCTATTCGGTATTCGTTGCGCCGGGACCCAAATTCGTTGCATCCGTTTTCGGGGAAACCCGATTCGTCCATTAGTTGCAGTCGGTATTCGTTTTCCATTAAAGTTGGAAAAACAAAAAAAAAAAAAACCCCATCCCAACCCTTTAAATTTAATTTACAACCCCCCACCCTACTGACCCCCCGAAGACTTGCCAAAAGTCCCTGGTGGTCCAGCGGGGGTCCTGGAGCGATCTCCTGCACTCGGGCCGTCGACTGCTGGTATTCAAAATGGCGCCAATAGCCTTTGCTCTTACTGTGTCACAGGGGATACCGGTGCCATTGGTCGGCCCCTGTCACATGGTAGGAGCAATGGACGGCCAGTGCCATCTTGTGCTCCTACCATAGTAAGGGCAAAGGCTATCGGCGCCATTTTGAATATCTTCAGCCGACAGCTGAATGCAGGAGATCGCTCCAGGACCCCCGCTGGATCACCAGGGGCTTTTGGCAAGTCTTGGAGGAGTCAGGAGGGTGGGGGTTTTATTCGTTAATGATATGTTGTATTCATGGAGGTTTGCCATACATTTCGTGGACCCACGAATGCAACGAATTGGGACCTATACGTTGCGGATTGCGCATTCGTTCAAAACGAATGCACATCCCTATCATCGGGGGATGCACCAAGATTGCGCATTCGTACAAAACGAATGCACATCCCTATCAATCGGAGGATGCACAAATAAGTCGTGCTCGCTGAGCGGATTTTAAAAGCCACCAAGATATTCATATATCTCCCATATCACACATATCTCGAAAGTGTTCAGAAAAGGGGGGGGGGGGGGGCATTGTCTGAGCATTTTGGGGAGTGAAATTGAGATGCACATGCAAATATTTACACGCCTGCCATCTGCTATGGATGTCGCATAAGTTTACATTTAAACAAAACTAAGTAGATCTGCAGAGTTTTAAGGGTTGGGACTTACTGGCAGGCGTGAAGGCTATTAAACTAGGTGAATTTGGAGGACCTCTCTCTTAACTGGGTGAACTGGGGATGAACTGGTAAAACTAGAAATGGCGGCGATGCACATCTGTTTTAAAATCCCCTGATTTATGTGGTAGAAGCGGGATTTGCAAGCCCATTTAAAATTTGGCGCAAATGTGTGCACGGCAAGGCTAATTTATAACATGCGTGCATATGCGCATGTATGTTATAAAATGATTGCGTCCCTGGGTGCGCCTGATGCATGCATGCAAATGTGCGCATGCACATAGGTTTGAAAGTTACCATCTGAGACGTGCGTATAAGATTCCCTTTGACACGCTATCGGTTTGCAATGGTGCAGAGGAGAACAATTCTATTTTTGGGCTGGAACCCTGGGGATTATACTACTCATTCTTTTAGAATTGGGGCCACCTCTAGCGCTGCTCAGGCACGATTTTTGGGGGGCAGTCATTCGGCCGCTGACATTCTGGTACCGTTTTGACGTATGTTCGCCCAGAGGGTGGGGTTTCTGCGGCCTGTTAATCCTAAAAGGTACCACTTGCTTTTGTTTACCTTTCAGAATCACTGGCGGGATTAGTCAAGAAGGGGTGCGCTTGGGTAATGGACCACTCTTTTGGGCCCATGAGAGAGCACTGACTCAAACTTACAGGGAGCACCTTGGGCTGGATGCCGGAGACAAGTGAGTTTGCTGGTTCAGGATTCACCGTATGCGATAGAAGTAACTGTTGCCGATGGTATGGGAGGAATTACGGAAGGCCAGAGCCTTGGAAATCCTGGTTCCATTTGGGTGGTAATGATTTGGGACATTGGTTGTCTGGTCTTCATTTGGGCAGCCAGAAAGGGCTTTTCTTTTTTTGATGAAAGTGCTGTTGCATACCAGGTTGGTTTTGTAAGGCATAATTCACAGGATTAAATTTGAGGATCAGCAGATGCGGGGCCAGAGTATTGGAAAGATCAATGCCCAAATTGGCAGGTGGTTAGGGTATCAGGCATACGGCTTTCGGAACTGACCTTTTCAATAACTTTATGCAGGAGACTCTGGAGGAGGTTTTTATTTTCCAGTGGTTAATTTTGGGGGAACTAACTTAGTCTGATGGATCACCTTGTTTATAGTGGGAAACCATGTAACCTTCGGTTGTAGTAGTCATGTTAACAAGAATTTGGGAGTTGTGGCGAAGTTGACAAACCCCGGTGGCAGCCATGGTGCGGCGGGGCTGTCAGCTGTGCTCTGGCTCTTACCTTGCTGGGATGCTGCGAGGGGGAGGAGGCTGTGAGGCAGAGGTTCCCTGGGCTGGGGCTACTTTGGAAGCTGGGGTCGGCTGTCGGTGGTCTAGCTGGATGGTGGCAGGACCTCCCAAAGCTCAACCAGTTGAGGGGAGGCAGAATAATTCATGGTTTATTATTGTTGCCTAATTGAACCTTGGGCTTGGGTTTGGAGGTTGCATTGTCAATAAAACTGCAGCCTTTATCACAGTTTGGAAAGTAAGGCTCGTTTATGAGTGGTGCAAGAGTCGGGGGAAGGTCAGTGGATTGCAGCTTGCCCATGTTATTAATGAAGTATCAGTCTGGATATTCAGAGGAC
Organism: Rhinatrema bivittatum; assembly: GCF_901001135.1. NCBI lineage: Eukaryota > Metazoa > Chordata > Amphibia > Gymnophiona > Rhinatrematidae > Rhinatrema > Rhinatrema bivittatum. Next base: position 59,646,334 of record NC_042621.1, read on the forward strand.
TGGATACGCTTCCAGGACTGAAGTTGCATTCCAGATTGGGAGAAATGGGGAAATTCAACTTAAAATCCTGTTCCACCACAGACATCTTGGGTCACCTTAGGCAGGTCAATCTCTCTCTTAGTTTACCCAACTCTTCCCCTGCTAAAATAACACTGTTCCTTCTCCCCTCTGGATGTTATCTAGGCACCAAAATGAGTAGCTAGACTTGGCACCAGGATTGCTAACGTGAAAAGTTTTTTTTTTTTTTTTTTTAATTATTATTTACAGTCCACCAGATGTTTTACTTACAACTTAACAATTCTTCTTACCCATTTTTACTATTTCCACTTTATGGACAACTGGACTTACTCTGTCCCCATTTGCTCCTTTCTGTATGGACCTGCATTTCCCGAGTACTACGACCTGAGGCCTCAGCACCAGGCACCTAGGCCCTGTCACTCATGGTGTTTTTTACTGACTTAATTTTTATGGATGTCTTTTTTTTTTTTTTATACTAATAGTTTGCAACTCTGCTTTAGCACCTTAGAGATACCTGCATGCACGAAGTATATTAGGATCCTGCCGGAATGAAAGATGCTATATAAATCCAGATTATTATTTGGATAATATGAAATAACCGAAGGCAATTCACAAATAATAATAATAATAATATAGACCGCTATAACAAAGAGAGTTCAGCCCACAGCTGCTGCTGCTGCTAAGGGATAAGGGTGTTAAAAGAGACAGAAAATAAGCAAACATTAGATACCATCCTCTTGAAATCTACCAAATTGTAGGCAGACTCTGGCGTCATTTTTGTGATTCAGTAAACTATAATTAAACAGGTCCTTAGGTCAGCCATGGTGGTAGATCTTTTGGAAGCCTGCGGCGATTTCAGTAAGTGCCCCCCCCGACCTTAGTGGTCCTCCTTCCTCTTCTTAGCATTGGCACGTTCTCCAAACGTCTGAGGTGTGCTCCGTTTTAGTGCCCACCAGCCGAGAGCGCCTGTAAACCTCCTGCAAACACAGAGATTCATGTACAGCCCTCTAGCTCAGGGACTCAAAAGGCTGCATATGGTGCTCACTCAGTCACAACAGCTGAGCTTTTCAAGAAAGCGCTGCTCCGCACGCCACTAAAGCGAACACAAAGCGTGGCTGGGAAAAATAACTTGTACGATAAATATTGTTTTTAACTATAAAACTCTGTTTATCATCTTCTCAAAAAAAAACCCAAAAAAAACCTGTGCTTTGCCAATCTAAATATGAGTTGCTGCAACTATATCCCCAGTTTACAGGTTTAACTGTTTCCTTCACCAAAGAAATACTCTGCAGGAAAAATAAACATCTTCCTGAGAAAATGGGTGTTGTATTTTGATCGGCAACAATGTTTGTGGGAGGCCGCTCGCTGACCATTTGTGCAGAATACATTAGGGTAGTATAAATGAGTAGACGGTGCAGTTTTTTTTTGGCGCTGCATTCACTCTTTCGCGCTGAGGATAAAAATACGAAATTCCCCAGGCAGAGGCAATTGAAGAGGGGGGAGGGGGGAAAAAAACCGAGCTTGGGCAACCAGGATTTCTTGGACTCTCCCAGAACCAGCTACCTTTTTTTTTTTTTTCCTGCCCTACCAGGGAGCAGCTGGGTTTGCTCCAGCTTTTCGACCAACTTTCCCCTTTCCCCCGTCCCCCTGTTGCTGCATGGCATCCCAAGGCTGCCGTATAAAGTTTGGCTTTTGCAGCACGAAGCAGCTGGGCCAAGCTACCAGGGAATGATAATGACCCCAGAAAATCTGCTGTTAGCTTGACAACAATAGGGTGCTCAGTCTAGTGGAAAATTGTGTTCATCAGCTAACTCTGCTCAGTTACTAATTGACATTGCCAAATATTTTAAGAACAATTGGAATGCACAAGCAAAAAAAAAAAAAGAAGATCTTAATCCTCAGCTTTAAAATATTTAGCCTGTTCGCTTCCCCCCCCCCCCCCCCCCGTGCCATTGCCCCCTCCCCATTTTATGTTGTAGATATCTATCATCAAACTGAGAAAAAAAAAAGGCAGAAACCATATCATATCTCGGTCTCTCCTGTCTGGGCTGTGATGTCTGGTACAAAGGCTTTTTTTTATGGGGTTTCCATGGATGTAAATATGAGCTGCAGTACATTGTTTATAAAGGAATACTCTCCGACAAATAACTAAGAGGTTTGAAAGATTTCAACCCAGCTGATCAAACAAATCTTAGCAAAGTCAACACAAAAAACTAAATAAGAGTTAAGTGGTTAGAATTAACTAGATTTTTTTCTTTCTTTCTTTTTTTTTTTTATTATTATTATTATAATTGCAGGCCCTATGGCTTCCCACTGATTACAAAACTTGGCCTACTTTATTGAATGAACCAGCGGTTCAGTGCATTCAATTGCCCCGCTCGCACGTCTGAACTTCAATTAGCGCCATGCCGAAAATATGGGAAAAGTGCGGAACAGGCCCCCCCCCCCCCCCCGAATATTAATGAACTGTGCGTGGTTTTAATTATTCCGGATAATGTTTTGGAAGCAAAATCTAGATGAATGGCTTGCGAAAGAGATGCCAAAATTCAGAATGCAAATGTCTTCTCCCCCCTCCCCTCCCCCACCTTATCAATATCTCTGTGCTGAATCTTGAACTAGTTTTAGGTTATGACGCAAAACATCTCTCTTTCTTCTTTTTGGTGGGGGCAAAAAAAGAGAATTTATGTTTTTTTTCCGCTGCAATCAGTTTGAGAAGAAATGGATTCCTTCACTCTCTTCCTCTCTAAATATATATTTTATTTATTTTTTATTTAACAGGTTTTATTGACCGTCGTTTAGTTACCACTTTCACAACGGTTTACAAACTTTAAGAAAATAAATACATCATATTTATATAAAGAGGGAATCCACATCTTCACCTTTTCATGTATATATATATATATATATATATAATATATCTTAATTTTAAGGAAGCATAAGCAACTACTAGGAAGTATTTTACTGTGCTAGAGGATCCCTTGCATTTTCTAGCATTACAAAATGCTGTTCAGGTGTACAGCTGTTAGGCAAGCAAAGTAAAAGGTTAAAACAAAGGAAAGTTAAAGAATTGAGTAACTAATTCTATCTTTGTATTATTACTATTACTATTATTCTTATTTATTTGTTTGTCAGAGGGCCTGGATTTTTTGCAGTTGATCTTAAGCGTGGTTCTCAGCGGTTTTGGAAAGCAAAAAAAAAAAAAAAAGCACAAAGGCATTTTCTGGTTCACCAGTGCCGTTTTCACATGTTCACTGACTCAAACATCCTTTTAGTCACATAACAAACAGCTGCACACCACACATTAGCCCAGCCAGTGACAGTCACACATCTCTGCAATAACTGTTTGATTGCAAACTGGACCCTTTCTTCTTCTCAGCCTGAGCTGGGCATTTTTAAGAACCAGGCACTCGGTTTCCCCAATCCTCCTTTTTGCACAAGAATTAAATCAGGTTACAAAAGGCTGCTCTGCCACTCATTGTAAGCCTCCTTCTTGAAGATCTCTCCTAAGAGGCACTGGGCAAAAAAAAAAAAAAAAAAGTTTTTTTTATGATGAATTCAGAACCATCATGTTAAGAGCACCAATTTATAAAGAAGAATTCATCGACTACCATGTGAAAAGAAAAATAGTTTCTCAGGCCCTCCTGACCCAGTTAACAACAACAACAAAAAAAAAAAAAACAGAATCAAGTGATGCAAATTACATTTTGAGATGTCTCCTATGCAGGCTGAGAAATGTATTTCTTAATAAGTGGGTAGCCCCCCTCCCCTCCCCTTTCCTGGTGAATGTTTTAGCCAAGAGAACACTCAGTACCAGGGCTAAGTCCCAACTCAGTTCCACAACCGTGGAATAGGAAAAAGAAGAGGGTGGAGGATTAAGCTACAGTGCACAAGGCATTTGGCTGGTGAATAGCCTCAGAGACTCTCAACACAGATAGGGTGTTTCGAAATTAAGAGTCGTCACTAATAAAAATAGTGCACGCTGAAACAAGTGGCAATTTACAAGTCTTTGGCATGAGAAATCCACATAGAAGTACTGAGACATCAAGAGGGTTACTGTCTTTGCTAGTGCACCCTACTGGGATCCCCCTCACTCCTTTAGCGTTTAAGGACTCCCCTAGACAGTTGCTGGCCTTCCTGACTCACAATGACCCTTTGCTGGTACCTGATTTTTCCCACTCCTCGCATCTCTTCTGCACATCCTTCTCCCTGGAACCGAATGTTCAGCTCCCTCTTCCCTCCCCCTCCTCTCACAGCGATGGTTATTGGCAGCAGAGGTGTCAGAATGGGATGGGACACAGAGACCAAGGCCCCATCAAAATCTGGCCCTTCCTGCAGAATCACTGCAGGAGATCCGGGGCCTGGGGTTGGGTTAGGCAGCAGCAGCCGCTGTTCAGCTGCAGAAGGAGAGCTGCGATGCACTGGGCTGCATCCTCCACCTCTGCTGCTCCAGCCCCCCCCCCCCCCCCCCCCGACGGCTGTACAGAAGAAGGAGGGCCAGGATGTGGCCCAGGCACCCACCTTCTCCTGCTGCTGATCATCTGGGATCCTAGGGGCGAGGGGCTTGAGAGGAGAGGAGAGAGAGATCGGGCAGGGGAAGACAGTAAGTGGGGGGCAGAAGGCTGAGATAGATTGGTGGGGATCAAGGGGGTGCAGCTTGGTTGGCTTGCCCTCCCAAGCAAAAAAGGCATTCCTGATCTGCAGACAGGCACCTGACACTTACTACTCACTCTTCCTCTGTAGATCTTCAGTCTTCATGCATTTGGATCAGGGTTTCCTTCCCCCAAAAGAAAGGCAAGCCCTGGGTGAAAGATTTAGTTGGGATACTCTCCTCTCCATGAAAGGAACCAACAGGAACCGTTACTTGTAGTGCAACATCAGAAACACCCGCACAGCTGTGTTACTCTTTACTCAGTAAAGAACATGGAGTACCAAGGACAAGGGTGCCACAATACTGGACTTTTCTCTCTCCATCTCAGCCACCAACTTTCTGAGCAAACAGTTCTCAGGCTGCTCTAACCCAAACCATTGATCCAATACACGCAATGCCCGACTCAGGCCGAGTTTCGCCCCCCCACATGGGGGCTGCCTCAGGGGCTGTGTAAGATTATCTCGTATGCGTATGCAGATCAATTTATTGTCAATGAATTTTTCTCAAAATTATGAATTGGGATTAGGAACCAGTAATGTGAATCTGGTCTTTTGCACAGCGTTTGTGGGAACAGTGTTGCGTAGGAGACTGGTGTGTGCCGCTTGATTCAACGCTTTGATTGATTACGTGCAACCTTATTGCGGATAAGCCTCGGCTTGCACTCACGTGCGTTTGTCCAACACTGCCCCTGAGGCAGCCCCTGAGGCAGCCCCCCATGTTGGGGGGGCGAAACTCAGCCTGAGTCGGGCATTGCGTGCATTGGATCAACAAGTCTCCTAAATAAAGCATTTTAATGGACATTACCAGGCATCTATTGTGTATGTTGCTCTCACGGCTTTTTTAGATCGCCTGCCTCCTTGTTTTATCAACCTAACCCAACCCATGGCTGCACCGCTCTGGCCACTCCTAGAGGGGGGCGTACGATAGCAAAAGGTTCACTCCAAGACACGTTACTCTGCCCCTCTCAAAAGGTCTCCACTGGGAGCACTGCAGGCCTTATAGGTGCATGAACTATTTCAAACTTATGCGAGAGAGTGAAATTACCAGTTTAACCAATTAGTCAGCCAGTTTGCCCAGTAGTTCTCCAGGGCACGGAGACCCTCCCTTTAAGGCTGTTTAGTGAAGACAAAAATTAAGCAGCTATGCACTAATGGCTAAATATGTGCATTCATCTAAATTTGGTTATAGTCACATGTAAATTAACTAATGTCTGATCTAAATGAGGGTGCATGAGAAATGGAGTGGTGTGCTGACCTCCGTAAGCTATTTCGCTTCTGCCCATTAAGGCCTAAAACTTCCAACCTTCCTCACACCAGAGGTTAACTTTTTAGCATGCACACAAGGCTTCCATAAGGGCAGGGGCCATTTACCGCTGGGGATTCCTCCATTCTCCTACGACACAGGCCACAAAACACGGAGCCCCGCCCTTCTAAAATGGCTTTGGAACCCCCCGGTCCCACAATTTAGCCCCCCCGCCCTCACAACACGACACCTCAACATCTAGTAAAACTACAAAGCAACTTGCCTCTCTCCCCCTGCCCCGTGCCTGGACCCACTTTCAAGGCAAACTTCCTCTCCCACAATCCAGATCTAGACCTCCTCTCCTGGTCCATCCTCCCCCCCCCCCCCCCTCATGAGACAGACTGTTCTGCCCTTCCCATATGCCAGACCGGGATCCACCTCCTCTCCCTATCCCTACCATTCTGGGGAGGTGTCGATCTTTACCAGCAGGAGGGACATGAGGGAACGTTCTGCATGCATTCTTGCACTTCATGGAATGAAGTTGTTTAACGGGGCTGTTTTGGGGATGGAGATCAGGACTCTGTGTTGGGAGAAGAGGACGAGATCTCCTAGGACACCGTTTCTCAATCGCCGGGGGCCAGCTTGCTACCTTCCTTAAATTACATGGACTGGCTACGGAGCTGATGAGTGGGAGGGCAACAAGCGGAGGGAAAATATAATCATTAAAAACGTCTTCCATCCCCGCTCGCCAGTCTCATGGCTCGGCGCTCCTATAGCTTTTGTCCATATCGTTTTAAGGAAAGTGGTCACCTTAAAAAAAAAAAAAAAAAAAGAAAGAATTTTCTAAAAAGTTGCTTTCATAGGGGAAAAAAACAAAGCCCTCCCCCAGCTACCCTCCCATCCAACAATATTCTTTAAAAAAAAAAACAAAACCCCAAGAAACCCCTCCCCCCACCCAGTTAGAAGAACTGCCAAGGACGTGCAATTTTTAAGAGGACGATTTCCAGCACATGGCACACACCATGCCCTGATTCACACACACTCACCCCATTCAGAGAAACATCTTGGTTATACCAGTGACACTCTGTCATCTCTTCAACTACATCATCCATTTAAAAAAAATAAAATAAAAAAAACTTTACTAATTAAAATCTCCACTATTTCTTTAAATAGATTCAGCCCTATTTCTTGATTTTATTTTCCTTCTTACTTTCTCCCTTTGTTTCTTTCTTTTACAGTTTTCATGATACGTCTTCATTTTTCATGTTTTCCTAATTCATTTCTTTAGAACTGAATTTTCCTTCTCTTTTTAGTCATTTTCCGTTTTCTACTAACGTTTCCTTTACTCTTGACCATGCCCCCTTTAATTCTCTCTTAGGTCCATATTCAAACACATTTAGGCCTATATTTTTTAAAACACCGCGGCAGCGTGAATCGTGCGGTGCAGGAAGGCAGGGGGGGGGGCGAAGCGGGGGGCGGGCCGGCTTTCACACCCAATAGCGCCATCATAAAAGGTGGCGCTATTGGGCACGAAACAGGCAGCGAAAAGGCTCCTTACCTTTTTGCCGTCCACGCTGTCTTCGCGGCGTCTGCCCCGACTCCTCCTCTTCCGGGGCAGACGCCACCCCGACTCCGCCCCTTTTTAGCTATCGCACGTTGAAAGGGACTTCTCGCGTGCGAAACGTCCCTTTTCGCGTGCGCTAGCTTTATAAAATGACCCCCTTAGCCAGATAACTCAGAATTCTAGCCAGATACATTAGGAACATTCTGGAGGATTAAGTGGGAGGAGCAGAGTTAGCCGTCTATCTTTACTGGTTAACTCCAATATTCAGAGCTGGCTGGGTACCATGGCCGGCTAAGCCTGGTCAGGCCAAGGAGCTGTGCTAAAGTTAGCCAGGTAAAGTTAGCTGCCTAACTTTAAGATAGCCGTCTATATGCAATGGTGTGACTGCATTATTGAATAAACCTCCAAAGTTAGCCAGGCAGTGACTGAATGTGGACCTCTCCGTTTCTACATTTTCTATCCTGCTGGTATCACCATGCTCCATTTTTTTCTGTCTATTAATATGCTTACCTTTTCCTTCTCTTTTCTCCTTTCTCTCACACACTGCTTACGTCCTCCTTTCACACACATTCAACTCTTTCTCTAACATACCTTATTCTCCTCCTCCTCCTCTTCCTTATACACTCATCCTTTCCCTCTTTTCTCATACTGCTCTCCATTGCTCTTTTCTCACATACAAATTCCTCTCCCATCTTTCTACATCTCCTCTTCCTTTGCACCATCTCCCTTCCACTCCCTCATCTCTTCTTCCTCTCTTCCCCTATTTTCAACTCTTCCCCTTTAGACCCTATCTCTCTCTCTCCACCCTCACTGCCTCATTTCACCCTCCCCATCTTTTCCTCCTCATCACTCTGTCAGCTATCAAGCCGTGTCTCCTCCCTCATCTCTTCTTTTCCTTCCATCTCTCCTTCATTTCTCTATTCCACTCATTCCCCCTTCCTTATCTCCCCCCCTCCACTGCTTTCTCGTCTTGCTGCCTCCTTCCCTACTCTAGCCTGTTGCAGAAAGCTCTTCCTTCAGTCCATGCAGCTATAAGCAAGGACGCGCCGTCATTCTCCTCTACTCTTCCCTTTCTCCCCAATTCATTTTCCCGCTTCCAACAGTTGTGCTGTCCCTTATCCCCCCCTTGCCCTGTATTTGCCACCTACCTCATGCCCCTTCCCCTCCCCTCCTTTTTCTCTCGGCTAATTCCTTCCGGTCTCCTTCTCAATGTCTGCCTGCGGAGGGGGGGGGGGGGGGGAGCCGGAGCCTCACGGAGCCACTCAGATCTCACACTGAAGCTCCCTTCTAAGAACCAGAGACCATGCTCACAACCTCAGGAACCAAAATAAATCTGCTCACCGGAGACTTAGGCATAGGAGCCCATCAGCCCGTGGCTATGGACCCAACTGCCCTTGTGGTGTGTTTGTGCCAGTTTGCGAGCTCGTTGAATGCTCACAATGCTGGCACTTCTCATGCACTGTGAGATCAGCCGGTGGGAAGTACCTGCTTGCACTGGGTGGCCGGATCAGCTGCTGAGAGTCGATGGGGCTCCTGAATCTCATTTCACTGGGTCCTGGGAAACTCCCTCTTGTGTTGGGAGGGAGTTTCCCCTACTCTTGCATGTGAAAGCGGGAGATAGGCTCAGGGAAAGAGACTTGGCAGGTCAGCCACCAGGCATGTAAAATAAATAAATAAATAAAGGCTCTTCGGGAGGAGACCAGGATGGTGAAAAAGTGAGGGTTAACGATAGCTGGCTGGGTGGGCAAAAGGAAGTAGATAGAAAGGGAAAATGAAATACTTTTTTTTTTTTCCAGCATCTCCCTCATGTGGTCACTGCTGCTCTGCGGACCAGAACAGATGCTGCTGCAGACCAGCAACTGAGAGGCACTGTCTTAGGGGTAAACTGGCCTTTCACTTCAGGCTGGTTAGCATCGGGGATTTCAGTAGGTTTCATTTTAGCAGGAGCACAAAAAAATTAGTGCACATTAAATTTCTACTGGCATGCATGTGTTTTACTGCACAAGGCCCCATTATGTTAAAGTACCAAAGGATTTTTGAGACTGATCAAATCCAACATCACAATTTTTGAACAAAAGAAATACGATCAGAATTTTTGAATATATTGTATCGGAGTAGAAACTATACAAGGAAATAACATCAACTTGAGATTCTAAATTGCACTTCCTGTGCTATCGAAGAATACAAGCAGTCCTCTCTTAAAGTTAATACGAACAAAAGCTTAGGTTTACAAAGCTATTGTTACTCATATTGTATTTCAACCATTAGATGGACAAAAACCCATTGTATCTCACAGCAACAATGTAGACATTGTAAAAAGTTTACATATTGGGCCAGACTGCTCTGTGGGAGATCAAGGTTAGATTCCTGAATCCAGCTTCTGTTGCTCAGGCCAGTCAGCAGTAGGATGCTGCAGAGGCAGAGTTCATAGCCTGTAGAACGGGCAAAGGCGACCTCAGTGCCAACTGGACTGACTCAGATACCAATGCGCTGAGCTCCGGCACAGTCTGGGTCTCCTGAGCCAAGTATATTGCCTGGTTGGGTGGGATAGATGGGATAGAGGGGTGAAAAATGGGTTGAAAACCCTGGGCAGCTGTGAATGAAGGCTCTTGGCACCAGAGGCCCAGTACAGACCATTTCCTATTCAGCTGAAAGCACAAAGGAGCAGGTTAAAACTCTCATTTAAAAAAAAATTATAAAATTCCCTTTCAATACTTGAGCAAGTGACATTTAGGAATTATATAGTCACAACAGTGCTACAATTCTGAAATTGGAAAAATAATTAAGCAAATTTCATCACTGAAGCAGAATTTGGACATTCAGTGCTTTCAAAATTAAGACCCTACAAGATCATATAAAATTCTATAGTCATTTACGTCATGGGGAAATAAAGGTGAGCAAACAAGCTTTTGGTGATACATTAAGTTAGTGCAATAAATATTTGTGACTGGAGTTATATATATATCCTTCATCAGTTCAGTACAAATTAGCGAAGGATGATTATATATGAATATAAAAGTACGGTAAATTGTAGGTTGGATTAAATTAGAGGTATTTGTTTTCAAAGTTTTAATTGGTAAAGTGAAAGAATATAGAGTGAGGTGATCTTCCTGGGTGTCCTTCCAGCCATTATGTATGGGAAAAGAGATCCTGCACAATTGCCTCTGATTTAGCCCATTGCATTTAGCCACACATTAACAGCTTTATTTTCTAAAAGGGCTTCTACCAATTCCTGCCTCTCACAAAAATAAAAAAAATAATAAGACGGTTTTGAAAAATGGGGCCTTCCAGGGTCTTATCGGAGCTTTTCTGCTCTTGAAACGTATGCTACAGTGCACAGTTCCATACTTCAAGGCAAACAGAATGTAAGAGCTTCAGCTAATTGTTGGGTGGCAGGCCCGCCGATCCGGACACTAGATGTCACTGTCCCTAAACAGAACACTCCATCCCCCATTAGCCCCTCCCGCCTGGAGGGCTATGGTTGGATGCCTCAACACTATTCAGCCCAGCCATTTTAGGACACGGGTTCAGCTTGAGGAGGCCTCCCAGCTTCACCCAAATGGACTTTCTCTTAGAAACGTCACCTCGTCGTGCACGCCTTGCCAGAGGGTTCTCCTCCTACTAATTGAAGGAGAGCTAGATCTTTACGCCCCATACCCTTTTGCAGCGAAAAGGGCTCTCACCAGGGGACCGAAGACCAGTGAGCCCACTCTAAACCCTAGGTGGGGGCAAGTGCCAGTGACGGATCCTGCTGCGAGAGGCAGTGAGGGCAGAAGAGGGATCCAGTTTATCTTTGTTTTGGAGTGGAACTGAGTGGGGTTGCTTCTTCATCCCTCCCTCCCTCCCTACTGCGATTGCAGTGCTGAGAACTTGCCTGATCCCACTTGACCTTTCCCCATGACAAGTCTCCCTAGAAAGAACAAGTAAGGATGGAAGAACAGATTGGGAGACCCCAGTCGGATCTCCACACCTATGGGACCAGGACGGGCTGGATGTCCGAGGAGGAGAAGATGACCTAAGGTAGGATTTTTGCTATGACATTGGGGACCCCTCCACTGGTATTCCTGGACAGCCGCTGGGAGAATCTGAGCATTAAATATCCCCAGGGGCTTTACCCAAAGGTCTGAATAAAGGATATCTACCGACAGAGGAAAATCAGCTTCACACTTCTGGACAACAGACTTTAATTTATGATTACCAATCAGTAAACTTTCATTGAACACCCAGAGCCTGGTCCTGTCTACCTTATTACAGCTTTTCACCTCATGAGAAGCACCTACAGTACTCATACACACTGGGAGCAGCAGCATCTGGGCCACAAGCGAGAGCTTACCCCATAAAAAGAATCCCCCCCCCCCCCCAGGGATTAAGAGTCAAGCCTGGGAGTAATTTGCTATCCGGAGCAGCCCCCCAAAGATATAAATTAGTTGTGTGCCCTGAAAGGAGTAATTACTTCCAAAAAAGGGGTTATAATTGCATGCAGAGAGGTGCTTTTTTGTGACTCCAAAACCAGTTTTCATGGCCAACGTAAAACATCTACTTCTGTTTGCAGCAGGGCACACAAATGTTGAGCTTCTTAAGAAACTTTGCTGGAGAATTTATGGGGGAAAAAAAAAATTGCTTCAGTGCAACAGTTGCACAAGGTTTTTGCACGGGAGTAAAACCTTTGATAACCCTGCCTATTACATTTTTTGTTTTCATCTGTGTGACTTAGAAGGACATGGGCCCTGGATCTTAAGTGCATCTGAGGGCTAGAGAGTCAAAATGTTAAGACACCAGTGCAGTATACTTAACCGGCTTGATGATCCGTTAATTCAAAGCACATTTATACCGATGCTCATTTCACAGCAAGCACAGCGGGGGAGTAACCTATAATAATACCTGGAAGGTTGGAAGTGGTTCTCCACGTAGTTTATTGACATTTGAAAAAGTAAATTTTAAAAAATGTATATGTGCATGTTTAGCCTACCATTTTTTTTTTTTTGCTCATTTAAAACAATTTAATTGACTGCCTATAGCAGAGCAAAGCTGTTCATCGTGTTTTCAAAAGAACTAGCCTAATGTGTCTCGCCACTAATACCTTTCAAACAAGGCTATGACTCTACTCATAGACAGTGTGTTTCATGGGTATTTAAACAACGGCATTAAGAACCATAGGAATCTGCGGAATGTACCAGGCAGATTTATATGTTTTTAACAATTTCTTTACTAGCCTGCAACACATCAGTAAACTAATACTTTCTATTAATTATAGCCGAGAAGGACAGTATGCCAGAACATGGCAACAACAACAACAGAAGTAAACTGACAACTATTTAATAACTGCAGTAGGCAAATTGCTTCCAATCCTGAAATATTTATTGAAACTTAAAAAAAAAAAAGGATTTATCCTCAACAGCCTGCCACCAGATCTTTAACAGTGGGCAGTGTAATGCCTAAAGGTACCTCAAACTGTCTTTCAATTTCTATACTTAATGGCTGATTGCAGAAATCAATGTTGCCATTGGTAACAGAGTATTTGTTATGGCATGATTTCCTCTGTTAGGCTTGCAGAATGATTACAGCATTAGTGAGATGCTCCATTACAACAGACCGAGGTTATAACTTTCAATTTACTGTCCATTGGTAAGTGGCCTTAAAAACATGGATGATGCCAGAAATCTTACCTGCTTTAACTTGGAGATTTCTTTTTTTATTATTATTTCTGCTATAGCAGCCACTGCTTTGCCATCTCTAAACTTTACAAGTTGTGGCAGTATTGCCTCTGCATTCTCAGTTTTAAACCTTCTACTTTACCGATGCATGCTTAAGATTGTGAGCATGTGCTGCGATACAATTACAAAATATTTTATACATTTTTTTTTTTTGCCAATGTCAGTTCTAGGAGATGATGAAAACATGGAAAGGGTATGTTAAAATATTTAAGGTTATATTAAAATATTTCAATGTTATTAACAGAGAAGGCATGCATGCTTCCTCTTCTAACTAGGATGACTGTGTGAAGGAGGTGTGGTCACACGTCTCGTAAAACTCTTGCAAACCTCCCGAGCGACACTGCATGTCAGAGGAAGCCATTTCCTATACTCCCTCATAAAGTGTTTTCCATGGAAGTATCCGCCAGAAAAAGGTGGGAACTAGCAGTGCAACGTACACACAGAACAGAAAGCTATGCTCGCAATGCAAAGACAACTCAGTGATGGCTACGAAGATAGCAAAGGCTGTCCCTTGTTAGAAATTTGATAGCTACTGTAAAAGTAAGTAAAGGCAGAAATAACTCAAAAGGCATGATCTGTTCTGAAAAAAAAAAATAGAAGCCAGTTACATTTCACTAAAATAAAACAAAATGAGAGCGGGATCGAGAAACCCTAATTTTGAGAGATTAGAGATAACCGTGTCACTATCTGGGTGAGCCTAAACCTTCATGTGTTTTTCAGGAACAAGGAAAGATTAACTTGGCATACCTGAAGAAGAAGGCGAGGAAGGGTGTGGGCTGTCTTCCTGTGCACTTCCCGTCTGGGAGAGACCGCCCCCTGTTCCACTTTCTTCAGTAATGTTAGAGGATCCTGGAGTGGTGGATCGACTGACAGACTGAGATTCCTGGTCACTTCCAGACCCACGTCTTTCATCAAGACTACCTTGAAGTACCTCTTCTTCTGCCTTCCTGTCCCTCTTATGGACTCTTGAGTGAACAACCACTTGGTGGTACGTTCTAAAAACCCTTCCACAGTCAGGACATTCAGTCGGCTTTTCTTTTACTCTTCCTTGGCTTTGCAAGTTGTAATCGTGCCCTTGGTTCATACCATGTGACAAAAAATCTCTGGTGCTTTCTAAAGGGTCTAGTTTGTTTGGCATATCTCTCTGATTGTAAATTTTAGTGCTGTGAACCAAATCAGCTTGCATTTTCTGCTTGGAGCCATCTGCTCCTAGTATCACATACTCTCGCTTCTCTTTATCAAACAGAACTCCAGCGTTTGCCAAAGTGTCTTCATGACTGCGTTGTATGTGTTGCTCTTTAGTCAAGAAGCCATGTTCCATGGCCATTCCTCTTGCCATAAGCTGCCAGGCCTGATAACTGTTTACTGGATCCATCTCTGCAGCCTTGGCAGCGGCCTGCAACCTTTCTATGCAGCTAGATTTCAAAGGAGGCACCAGATTGAGACAGCCCAATAAAGAATGTTTATCCCCTTCAGTAAAACTATGAGCAATGCCAGAAATGGGGGAAAGCAGTTTTCCTAGAACCTCCTTTTCTTTTATAGGCAGATCTTTATTATAAGTCTGATTAAGTTCGTTTATACTCATTTTCTCTGGGGGAAGGAAACCGCTTTGCAAGCATGATATGTACCTTGAATACAAGTTTGCATGAGCTTCCTGTGACATACTACTAATAGATACGGGTACCTCTCCATCACTGGGTGATTTATTCTTTACAGATAATTTGTTCAGATGAACTTTCATGTGATTTTTAAGGAACCAAGGTTCTTTGAAGCGTCTCCCACATATCTGGCAGCAGTGCTCAAAGGAGTCCTTGTGTTTTCGCATGTGGCCTTTCAGAAACCATGCTTGGCTAAAAACCTGACCACAAACCTCACAGCGAAATTCGCTGGTAGATTGTTCACCATTTCCATTGGAGCCCTGACCTTGAGCTGACTCAGCAGTTATGTGAGCTTTCTCTACATGGCTAATCAGCTCCTCCTCCTGAGAGGCGGCAAAATCACAAAGCGTGCACTTGTAAGGTTTGTGCAATATTCGTATATGTCTATCCAACTCTTCACGTTTCTTAAACTTCCCTTTGCAAAAAGTGCATCTGAATCCGGTAGTTGGAGCAACAGCTTCTTCTTGCATGCTTGCAGGCTTGGGCGAAGGGGCAGTAGCATTAGAAATATCTGGTATGCTGTGATTAGTTGGTACAGATAAATTACAATTGTTAAGAAGTGTTTGTTGTGAATGTTGTTGTGGCTTCACATCAGGTCTTGGTTGTAAAAGGCTGCTTTTCATTTGCTTATCCCTTAAAATTGCCCGTTCTTCTAGCTCATGTAAAAGCCTGTTTTCTTCCCTGACTCTTCCACGACCTTTACCTAGGTTCCCAAGTTTATGAGTACGTAAATGAATCTTCAAGTTGCCTTTCTGAGCTGCTCTATGATCACAATATGGACACTTAAATGGTTTCTCTCCAGTGTGAGTACGCATGTGTAGTGATAGAATACTATTGAATCGGAATCGTTTCCCACAAAGAGGGCATGGATACTTCCTGTTTTTTCTTGCATCATCCTCTATATCACTCATCTGAGACATGATTCCAAGGTTTTGTCCATTTAAGAACTGCTGCAGATCAACTCTCCCATTCAAACTGGTATCAACATCTCTATTGATCTGATTTGCTAACAATGCCATCTGACTGCTTATTGGTTGATTTGCCATGGACACATGGCTTTTATCCTCTAGTGGTGTTGCTGCCTTCTCCTCTGGATTTTGCCTGTTTTGAAGCTCTGGGAAGGCATGGCTGAGCTGTGACGTTATCTGATGCAGCTTCTGGCTCATTGAATACTGGCCATTAAGTAGGGTACTGTTGAGATGGGTGTCAGCTTCAGGCACACCTGATGAAAGACCAAGGCACAAACCAGCTTCCTCCATCCCTAAAACAGAAAAGGAGTTTTAGAACTACATTCCAGTAGAAATAAAATAAGCAATATATGTCAACCCCATGTATAAATTTTAGATTTTACCAAGCAATTCAAAGTTTTTGTAACTATTTTGATCCCTGAGGAAACTGGATTCTTTAGGCCTTATTCAAAAAAGACTTTTACCTATTCTGTGCCAGTGAAAAAGCAGTCTTGTTTGAATAAGGTCGTGATACATTTTATTAGAATATAGGAATAATCAAAAGATGTTGCTGTGCATGAGCTCTCAAGACCATATGGGTCCATTCTACAGCAGCAGCAGAAGAAGAAATGTATGTGCTCTTGAAAGTTCATATTCTACAATATATTTTCATTATTTTTATATTGGTCCAATGAAAGATGTTACAATTTACAAAGAAATCCAGATTTTTATCAATCCACAATGCTGCAATAAATAATATTAGGTTATAAGAACCATATAACACGTGCATTTGATTAATTCCATAATATTTACTTATATAAATAACATTAAATTACAACCCCCTCACAATGTTTAATCTTATTAAAACAGTACAATATTGTTTTTAATCTTTGAAACTGAATTTACAGATTACTAGGCATGTAAAAATATTTTAAACATTTTTTTTAACATGTCCTTTTAAAATAAAATAAGCATATTGGCTTTGTCAGTACACCTCTAATTCAAGAATAATGCACAACAGAAGAGAATAAAAAAATAAGACTGAACCATAAATGATTTCCTTCCAAATTAAAAGAAAGCAGCATTATCTGTGTGTCATTAAATCTTTCAAAAGTACACATAGCGAGTATTAATATGCACCCTTTACTGATCTAAAATTTCATTGTCAATTTGTTCTTTTTTATCCATAGCAGGTTGAGAGGTAACTTATTGTTACTCATGAGGATCCAAGTTCAAGATTTGGAGTTGTTGAGCAACTTCAAATATATAGATTTCTTTTAAAGCATGGAAGATTCAAACGACTAGAAATTATGTTTAAAAACTCAAAATGCAAGGGAAAAACATGTCAAGAAAGCAGAGTACAAGAAATGGCTATTTGAAGTACTCATCTACTGTTTTCCTGAACTACTGTGAGCAGCCATGGTTAGAACTCTCACTAATGATCTTACCCGGCGTGGGATCTGACTGGGTCATGTGGCATAGATGATGATATCTTAATAGTAATGGTCAGCCAATCAGATGCAGTGACTCTGAGGTATTTTGAGAGAATCTCACTTACACAGCTGTTCCCATGGGGGTATAAGAAAGTAGCTGAAAGATTTTCAATAACAACTTCAATGGATGAGCAGATAGATGCTGGCACTCTTCATGTGTACTTCTGAAATACCACACAATCCATTGACGGTTCATCGTCTTTTTAACTTTTTCTTTTCCAGTTGGAATGCTTAAGGGAAGAAGCAGTAACCAAGCTCAGTGATTGGGAAGGATCCCTGTACAATCAAACCCTTACCTTTAGACTGAGATATGAGTGTGGGTCTCATCCTAATAATTGGCAAACAATTAAGATGCAAGGATTGCTTCTGCCATTTCATATCAGTGACTATAATAAGCTTTATTTTCATAAGGGAGTAAATAAAAAAAAAAAAGCCAACAGTTGGCTTATCTTGGCCATTTACACACTAAAATTTTCCTGTGTGCAAATTTAATTCATGCATTCGACTGCTTGAATTCAGACATTTTAAATTTTGCTTGAGCATTTGTTTTGTTCACTTTTGAAAAATGACTTAATTTTTCTAAACATTAAGAAAGGGGGAATGGGGCCAACAGTATGTAATTCAGGTATCCCATGTCATAACTCCATGTCATAAAGGACAGGCTAAGCTGCTTCTGGTTTTACCTCATTGCAGCTATTCTTACAGAAACTGGACCTACGAGCCTCGTAGATGCAATGGGGTAAAACCAGAACTGGCTAGGCCTGTCCCTAATAACAAGCAGCCATCTGGTCCCCTTACACTGGACATAATAAATATACTGCCTCTAGCACAAAAAACATTTAAGATTTGACAAACAGAAATGCTAGAGTGTGCCAATATTTTACTAGCATGTATTAAAAAAAAAAAAAGATGATGAATTTTGAGGTAAAAATAAAGGACAGGACAAATTTTAGAACAATAAAAAGGATTTTGCTTTAGTCAACAAAAAGTGAAGTAATATCTCATTAAGCTGATTAGTATGCTGCTTAGAAACAGTGCTAGGTGCTGTTTCAAATGATTATAATCATAAAAATCCTTCACTGTTTTCAAGTAAGCATTAACGAGGTATATTAAATTTTAAGGAGACTGTGACTAGCAGCTTTGCAAACCTCTCAGATTAGGACTTAACTCTTAACTCGCATGGCCTTGCTATAACTTTCAAAAGGATCCATCAGCCTATTCATCAGTAACATCTCTCAACTGATCTGTACAGTCTCAGGGGTTACATTTCATGATTTATTTTTTTTTCTAGTCTCAACTCATGCACAAGAATCTCAGTCTTTCAACTGCCAAGAACTTACGACTTAAGTAACTTTGACTTGTTTAAAATGGCTTATAGAAACCCAAATATAGCCAATTAAATTCACGGGAAAGTGCAATAGGAATGCTCAGCAAGTATTTTCGAGTGTTTTAATAACTGTCCTATACCTAATTAGTACACCCTGTACTTATGTCTTTTACAGAAAATTAAAACGCAAGCTGTTTATTAAACATGAGCGCTCAGCCCCTGATAATTGTTTCTGTAATCTGTTCCTTGTTACACCTCACTTCTACAGGAAAAAAAAACAAATTATCAATAAAGTTACACTATGAAATAGGGGATTTGTAGGGTTATTTCTCTTTAGCAACAAGCGTTAAAATAATGAAGGTGCCCAATTCAACTGTTTTCATTTACAGTTTGGAGGGGTCTGCTAACTAAATAGCGTTAACGCATCAACATGTGTTAAATGCCTGTGTTAGTGCAGAACATGCATTTAAGCAGTGCTAACCTGCATTAATGTAAGTAAACATGGCCACAAACAATTAACATGGATTTTTGCACTGTTCAAATGAGCCATTAAATAAGCAAAATTATGCTAACCAGATCAGTTATAGGTAGCACATTTTGCGTGAATGTGTTTGCATGCATTAACTTGGTCATTAACGCAAATACGTAATTATGGTTCTAGAGGAGCAGTTGAGTGTTTGTGTTAAATACATGCGCTAATGCGCAATTTTAATGAGCATCTAAGCAGTGCATTTTATGAGCAATTTATTAAAGGCTTTACAACCTATTACACCCTTCAGTGAACCATAAATGGGTTACCTGTATTAAAATCACATATTAATTATGTATTTAACACATGTTGATAAAAAGGCCCTCAAAAGAAGTTAAATGCATCATTATCAGTTTGAAAAGTTACATGTTATATTTTGAAAATTACACACATGGAACAGTCTTTTTTATTCCACTTTCTCCCTTTATTAGATACTGGGGTGGACTAATAAAAATGTGACATGAGAGTTTCAATTCACATCTATACACAACTAAGAATATTAGATTATAAGATGTGCCATACTGGGACCATCAAACCTTGGCAAACTATCTCTGACAGCGACCTATCTGATTAACCAGGAAATGCCTGGCAGATCCCAAGGAATAGGTCCATTTCTTGCCCACTCCCAGATGGTTTTGCCCAGGTCTATCTGGTTAATAATGGTTTCTGGACTTTTCCTCCAGAAACTTGTCCCAATCCCTTTTAAACCCAGCCATGCTAGATGGCTTGACCACATCCTCCGGCAACAAATTCCAAAGGTTAATTGTGCACTGAGTGGAAAAACTACTTTGTCCAATATGTTTCAGTTAGGCGTATATGTTTTTTTATGGATTTTTAAAAATGTAACTCATTGCAAACACTGGAGCAAGAGGGAATAACTTTTTTAAGTAAGTAAATAAATAAATAAATAAAGGAGACACTAATTTAATGGAAGGTTCCCTGCTCCTTGTACCATTTGAGAGGGTAGATAGCCTCTCCCTATTTACCTGTTCTACCCTATTAATGATTTTATAAACCTCTTATCATCTCCCCTCTCATTTGTCTCTTCTCTAGGTTGTGCTCTAATCTGTTTAGCCTAAGGGATCCAGTCCACCCCCTGTATTATTTTTTTTGCCTGTCTCCGCACTTTTTTTTATATTCTGCTATATCTTTTCTGAGATAGGGTGACCAGAATGTAGACAATATTCAATGGGTGATCATACCATGGATCAATGAAGAGACATTATGATGTTCTAAGATTTGCTCTCTATTCCTTTCCAAATAATTTCTAACACTGTTTACTTTTTGACTGCCACCGCACACTGAGCTGAGGATTTCAAAGTATTGTCCACAATGACTACATGACCCTTTTCCT
Source organism: Rhinatrema bivittatum (assembly GCF_901001135.1). Lineage (NCBI taxonomy): Eukaryota > Metazoa > Chordata > Amphibia > Gymnophiona > Rhinatrematidae > Rhinatrema > Rhinatrema bivittatum. The sequence continues at coordinate 59,666,828 of NC_042621.1, forward strand.
GAGTGGTGACTCCTAACATGGAACCCAGCATTGTGTACCTGCCAGGAAATACTTATGGTACCTGAATATAGCTCACTCTGAACTGCCAATTAAAAAGCGTATGTTAAATCTACATAAATAAACAGGATTTTTCCCCCTATGTGCATCACTTTGCACTTGTTTACATTAAATTTAATCTGCCTGCAAAGGGATTTATAGGCCTGACTACTAGAACACCATACAGAACCAGGTACATCTGCTTAGCCCAGTCCACCTAAAGAGGTGTGCAAGATGGGAAACCAGGTCAGAGGGTAGTTCCTGGGAAGAGGAATAAAAAACCAGGCCCAAGGAGTATGAGGCCCATACTGGGAGAAAGACGCTCCAGGAAGTTCACTGTGTGGGTGAGTATACCTAACTTTTTTTTTATTGTAGAAACAGCTGAGGTAAGCTGGCTCTGTATATTTTTGTTTTGTATATAATAAAAGTTGTTTTGGCTGGAAGATGGAGTCCAAATTCTTTCCTGCACTCTAGCCCACTGAAGCCCAAGGCTGCACACCACACTATCATATATGGTGGCAGGATAGATGTTATGATGTTTGTCTGCCCTACCAAAGACTAAGAATGAGGAGTCGGCATTACCAAGCAAGGGCTTGCAAAACTACAGGAAACCACTGGTCTCAATGAAAAGTTTTTAGATGTTGAAGAAAGTTAGGGGATAACGCTTCAAAGGGTGTCCAGTCACTTGTAGAGGGAAGCTCCACATGTAAAAGGGAAGAAAGCTGGAGGGCAGACTGAAGAGGATACCAAACCCTGAACAGTCTTCACAAGGTGGACAGACCCTTAACACAGACCAAGCCTATGGATCCCATTCACCTTCAATATAGAGAGAACAAGAAGACAAGATTCTGGAATTCTATATTGACCATGGAAACTAGAACCAGTGCCACCACTGTAATTAAGTTGTGGAGAGAGAGAGAGAGAGATGTCATTTCACCAGAGGATGTCTCCAGACTGATGATGAGGCCATGGACATCAACAAAAGAACATCCCACTTTTGCAACTTTGTTGACAATCGCTACCCGGGAGCTGGTACCTTTGTGATCTGTTTCAGCTGGATGGGTCCTCCACTCAAGTGCTGATGAATTCTGTAAATGTAAACACCATCACCTGGAGGGAGCTAGTTAAGAAAACATAATCAATTGGTGACTCTTGCCTGTATCCATAGGGACCAACAACAATATTCTATCACCCAGCAGCTAGATAAGCCAGCTTTGAAGGAGAGTTCTCATGGCTCTCATATCCTGTCATTCTTGGGTATGAGATACAACAACACTGGGGCCCTATGGGCTTGGCTACACAACAGAAGAAAAGTCTTTCACTGGTATCTTCCCTCTGTCCCTGAAGGTTGAAATGAATGAAGACATGGCGTCCTAAGAAGAGAGTACAGTTATACATTGTTGCAACATGGTTGGGCACAATGTTATCATTTCCCTTGCAATGACTCCTGATGAAGCAACTTTGTTGCGAAATACCGGCCGCTGATAAGTCACCTACAGGAGAGTTTATCCCCGGGATCAGACGCATTGTTTGAAAATATTATTTTGTTAAAAACTTGGAAGACTAGGTGATCTATTTAACCACAAATGACTGAAATGACCGGACAACTTTACTTTTGACAAAGCACATTGTCAATCTTGCAATTGCGGTTTAAGAAATATCGAATTATCATATATATATATATATATATAAACTTTGAAAAATGATTGGTGAAGGCTGCTTGAAAATTGGCAGATTCCATTTGTAATATTTGCATTTGACACACAGGATCTATCTTGGCTCTTTGTTTTGTTTGATCCTAGTATTGTTACCATCTTTGGATAGTAAGTTGATAGCCTACTGGTCATAGAAAAGGCAGATCCTATAGACTAGAAAGTGGCTAAACTAGACAAGTGGAAGAAGGTCCAATTCTTCCACATTAACCTCTTGAAGAACTGGGTCATATCAACCTGCAGCCTCACCCACGGGAAGCCTTTGGGACTGAAGGCCCATTGACTCTGTGCTGCTGCATGTCTATTTTGGGGACCAGGTTTCACTCTCCAGGAAAACAGCTGGTGAGCCAAACAAGGGATGTCTTCTCCAATATCCTAGTTGTACCCCTTAGGTTACCATGACATTATCATAGCTTGGGAATGGTCATTTGGAAGCAAAATTACCAGGTCTTGGAAGCCAAGTGACAGCTGTGGACAATGAGATTAACAAAATTTGTATTTTATTTTATTTATTTAGTATTTTTCTATACCGGCATTCACGGAGTTCGTATCATGTCGGTTTACATAAAACAAGGGGAGAGAAATACATTATAACGTAAATAACTAATAACATAAGAGTATACATTAAAAAGTAAAACAAGTGCATGGAAGAAAAAGTTACAATAAAACGGGGGTCATTCTAACTGGGATTAGAGTTAGAGGAAAGATAAAAAGTTTAACCAGAAGTAAAACATTGTAATGATTGGTAGATAGTGACTGTTTCAGTTTAATAGGAAATGTTCAGTAATGCTGCATTTGATGGTAGTGAATCTTTAAGGGTCCGGAAATGCTTGGTGTGATTAAGGAGTCCAGCAGTGACAAACTCCTATCATACTTGCCCCCAAACCAGGCTGCAGCATCTGCTTCTGTATTGATTTCTGGAAGGTTGATGAGCTCTTGAAGATGGAAGTGTGCTCACTGAAAGTCTGGGGGCTGCCCAGTTTAGATCCACACTGGACGTAATGAAGGGGTACTGGCAAGTGACCCTCGCTCCTGAAGCAAAAGAGAAAACAGACTTCTCTACCATGCAGGGCTGTCCCAAGTTACTGTCCTGACCTTTTGACTTCAGGGAGCTTCTGCTACATTCCAGCATTTGTTTGACTACCTCCTGTACCCCTCAAAATGGCTATGCCATATTATACCTCAACAATATCATGATCTACAGCAGAGAATAGAGAACCCACCTAAAGCTACTAGAGGCAGTTCTGACAAGCCTACATTAAGCAGGGTTGATAGCCAACTTGAAAAATCGCCTACTAGGGGGCCAAGCCATTCAGTACTTGAAGTATGCCCTACGAAAAGGGCAAGCCCACTTGCAAACATGGAAGTTAGAAGCAATTATACAGGTACCTACTCCCAAAGAGACGAGTGTCATCCTTTTTTAGGTTAATGGGCTATTATAGGTGGTCTATTCCAAACTGCAGAAAGCACTGAATCCCAGATCCACCTGCTGCTAAAAAATAAAAAGGTGCCAGAAAATGTAAATTAATTAGCAGAGACAGAGGCCTTCCAGAGATTGAAAGGGAGCCCTCTGCTCAGAACTAGTTTTAACGAGCTTCACCTTTAACAATTCCTTCATTTTTCAAATGCTTGGAGATGGGCTTAGGAGTAGCCTTGAAAGGAAAGGCCAAGAACAACCTGTTGCATTCATAACTAGGAAGTTACCCCCTCCAGGGAGAAATGTTATTCAGTGTTTGAAAAGGAGGCTTGGCCATAAAATGGAGACATTCTGCTACTTTCTGCTGGGATGCAAGTTTGCATCACCAGAAACAAAGAGCTAAACGGTTGGGCAAAAAGAGAGATTCTGGCCTGCCAACCCTTCATCTTTCAAGTGCGACATAAGTTGGGAAAGAAAAATCTAAATTCTGATTTTCCCTCCCAAAAGGGTCTCCCCTGGGAGATACAAGAGCTCAGTGTGAGAAGGCTGAGCCGAGAGGAAGGGAATGTGAAGGGTATACAGGCCAGAGCTCTAGAACATGTTAAAGGGCCGGGTCCCGCTTTCCATCCCTGTTTAACTTAAGAGATTCCCAACATGAGAGGGAATAAAACCCAAGCTCGAGAAAGGGATATAAGGCCCAGACTAGGAGGAGGAAGATCCTGTAGGTGTGAGTACACCTGACCTTTTGTTGTAGAAGCAGGTGAGGAAAGCTGTCTCTGTATAATTTTTGTTTTATATTAACGTTCTTTTTGCTGCGACCAGGCTGTTTCCTTCCCTCTGGCCCCCGTCACTAAAGCCCAAAGCTGCACACCATGCTATAACACCAACATTTTAGATGCTCAGTTCTTTAGTCTAGCAAAATCCTGTTGTAGTTTCTTCACAGTCTAAAATGTGTTTTAACTACTTTGAATATATGTATATTTGATAACTTCACTTGTTGCCTTCTTTTCCAGATCATTAATGAAATAAGTTAATCACCGAGTGGTCTCAGTATAGATCCCTGAAGCACTCCACTATTTACCTCTTTCCATTCGGAAAACTTACCATATTGTTATTATTGTTTGTTTGGGTTTTTTTTTTCTTTTTCTCAGTTATCTCTTTATAATAAGCCATCACCTCCTATCCCCAAACCTTTTTATTTCCTGAGCAATCTCTTAGGAGGGATTTTATCAAACGCCTTCTGAAAGTCCAAATGCACTATATAGACTGCTCACCTTTGTCCAGGTGCTCATTTACATCTCTGACGAGTTCTAATAGATCAGTAAGGCACACCCTCCCTTTGCTAAATCTATCCTGGCTCTTCTTCATTAAACCATGTTTATCCATATGCCTAGTAATTTTGCACTTAACAAAATGTCCTCAGAATTTGTAAACAACTTTGTTTTTTCAGGATATGCACAATGAGTATTTAACAGGTACAGCTGCATGTGTTTGATCTTAAGAACCAGGTTATTTTGTATAACTTGATTACTCTAAAAAAAAACACAAAAAAAACAACAACCCTTTTCAGCCCTGGAGAAACAATTGTTTCTAATTTCAGACTTGGACACTGACATGTGGTTATAGATAATATAATGATTAGTTCTACATTTAAATCACTACAAGACAGTGAAACATATTAAAATCGCTCATCAAAGGTCATCGGACTAGGAGAACCTTTTGATTTCATAAAGAAGATATGTTTATGTGTGTTTGGGTTTCATTAAAAAAAAAATACAAATTTATGTGTATTTTGATTACTGTAACATGCCTTGGGCACCTAAGCAAGAAAGTGTGAAAAAGAAAATAAATTATTAGAAGTTCAATGCCTAAATCCAGCAATCGACAATTTTAACAAGAATATCCACAATGAATATTCATGAGATATATTTTGCAAGCATTTAATCTGTAAACCAGGTTAATTTCTATACTTTACTTATCTTGCAAATTTCTGGTTATCTCAAGAGGACTGGAGTTGAGGGTGTCCCATGAGAAGAAGTAATAAACAGAGGGAGGATAACTTTCAAACAACTGCGCATGGCAACATATATGGCATATATGGCCACGTGTAGCTTTATGACAATATTTTAAAACCCACGCATATCACATACACATTTTTATAAAACACACGTATTTCTACTCTGCAACATACGCGTGTATATATGTTTATGTGCGAATACATGCAATGAATTGAAAGTGCATACTTTTCCTACCTATTTTAAAAATATACATGTGTATATTTTATGCATGAAAATAAAGTACAATTTACACACGGAAATCCCGATTTACACACAAAGTCGGTTTTGAAACACACCTGCGTAATGGATATTACCAGTTTTATCAATTACACCACCAGTTTGCCCAGTCCTTCTCCAAGTCCTCGAGACCGTCCTGGTTCTTCAGCCTGAACTCTCCCCAGTTCACTCAAACCTCCCAACCAGCTAATAGTGCAATAAAGTTTAATGTCACTTATGTAAGTTAATTAACAGGTGTAAAAATAGGAAAGCAAGTTGGCATGTTTTTAAAATAACAACTAGATTCATCATTTTGCTAAAAATTTCGCATGAATAGCGCCCGTGATAAAAAAAAAGGGGGACATTGTTAGGGTAATTTTTGTGTTACCACAAAGCATGCTATTTTAGCTCTTTCCATAGGTATTTATTGCATTGCAACTATCACACCCTTGATAACTGCAAAGTGCCCAGACAGGCATTGCCATAGTTTGGACTGGAGAGAGTGAATGAGAGAGAAAGAGACTCTTTATATTTATACTACTGTAGGAGGGTTTTGGAGGTGGTCTAGGGTTTGGGGGCCAATTGTACATGCACAGTCAGAGGTTATCTTAGACCCCAAACTCAATTTGGGAACTCATATTAAATCCATCTTTAAATCCTCATCTACAAACTTGATCCCACTCACTTCTGTACAGTACTTCAATCCTTAATACTCCCAGAATTGGACTACTGTAACTCTCTTTACTTTGGTCTCTCTCAATCAGCTTTACACCCACTCCAACTTGTACGAAATGCTGCCACATGACTAGTCTCCAACCAAGGGCTTCATGATCATTTATCCCCGGTTCTCTTTCAACTACACTGGCTACCAATTAAATAGATAATTCAATATAAAACCTTGACTATAGTACACAACCTCAAACACAATAACAACAACTCCTGGTTACATTTATACATTCCATGTCGAAATCTTAGATAAAAAAAATCAACACCTTCTACACGTCCCATCCCCCAAATCAACCAGCTTGGTCATGTTTATTGACTCTTATTTGATTTTGTAATAACAATTTTAATTTGAAGTTTAACCTTTAAGTTGTCCCCAGCTCCATCCAAAAGTTCCCAGCATAATCTATAAGTTCTCATGTTGTTTGACCTGTGACTTGTTACCTCTTGTCTGACACAATGTTCGATTGTTCGATGTTTATTGTTCGATGTAATTTCCTAATTTTGGTTTTATGTAAACCGACGTGATATGTACCAGTACATGAACATCGGTATATAAAAGCTCCTAAATAAATAAGTAAATAAATAAATAAATAAATGACATGGGAGCATGCTTTTTCCATCGCAGGCCCGATCTTATGGAACACGTTACCCCTTGACCTTAGATTACTATCCAATAATAAAGACTTCAACAAAAGCTGTAAAGCATCACCTCTTCAAGTTAGCTTTACCGGATCTTTGTGAAACACTATCCCATTAAGTTTAACTTTTTCTCTATTTACTGCTATATAATTTGTTGTGCCAGTATTTCCCAATACTGGAACAACAAATAGTTATTTCTTTTAATTTATTATTTTATTTCTGTCTATCAAATTATGCATGTTCTTCTTTGTAACCCGCCCCAAACACTGGAGGGCATGGGAAAAATTTTTTTTAGTTTTAAATAAATAAATAAATAAATCCAAACAGCACAGTACCCTTCAGTGAACCTTTGATGTTATTTGGAATGAGGAAAGGTACACAAACATGAGATTGCTACAATGTACTCTCGCCCTAGCTTGATGCACTCTCTACCTCGGAAGGGGCTTATTGGGGAGCTTGCACTAATAGCTTTCAGAGAAGAGATAACCTTGGGTATTGCTTGAGTGGCACCAACTGGCTGACCAAGAAGTACACCTGAAATAGAATCTTTGGACAGGTATTTCTCACTCTTTTTAAGAAGTAAACACCCCTTAATTTTTGCAAACTTTAATAAGTAGCCCAGCACTCATTTACCCAGAGGCTTTTATATTTACAGATGAATGTGAGCAAAGGTTGGAAGAAGGACTGAGGATATAGAAGGACGATTTCAGAGAGAATATTGCAGGTAAACTGTTTTTTGCCCATGGGGGAAAAAATCTTTCTAAATAGCCCCTCTCCCTGCCATGTGGGGAAAATGGGTGGCACTGGGATGGGAAGAGGATAGGCCGGTAAGGTATGTAAGGGGATTTAATTTTGAAATCACCATTTGTTTTTTCACCTGTGTAATTTGTGCTTGCTGTGACAAATCCCCACTGCACCAACAACTGTCTTGCATGCCCCTGGGTAAAAAGTGCCTGTGGGCCTGCAGGCAGCCCACGGTTTCAAAATTGCGATTATAATGGGGTGATACAGCAGCTATACGATCTGTTTTGGGTAGAGTTGCAACCTTTTACACCAGTGGAGCAAAACTCAAGCATGCAGCTGAATTAGAGGATGTTAGCTGAAGGGTTGAACCCATCACTGTGCAAGTATAACTGGAAAAATTATTGCTGCGCAATGTGCGGTGCACCAAATATTTTGCCACAGTTTTGAGAAGAGGAAAGGGGAAAAAGAGATAGTGAAAGAGGGTAAGAGAGAAAGACAGGGACGAAGGCAAGAGAAGAGACAGCATCCCACCTCCCCCTCTTTCCAGCATCCCCTGCCCCCTGTCCAGTATTCCCCCTCCTCCATCTAGGATAACCCTCTCTCTCACATCCCCAGGATCCCACTTCTCCCTCCCTCTTTCATCCTCCTGCCAAGGGTCTCCCTCTTATTTCCCTTCCAGCTTCCTACTTTCACCCCTCAACTCCAGCCACATTCCGTATCAATAGTCTCCCTCCACCTGACCAGCACTTCTCTCTTCCACGGTGGCTCCAGACCAGCACACTTCACTCTTATCTATGGCTTCAACAGTGGCAGGGGCATTGGTGCCTTTGTACAAGCAGGCTACATTGCACACCCTCTCTAGTGTGGCAACAAAAGGTGGAGGCAGGGAGGGGGGGGGGGTGGAAAAAAGTGGCAGATTTTCTACTCAGGCAGTGGCAGGGCAGCTTCATACTCCTACTCAGGGTCCCCCCTTGATGCTTTTTCATTGTGCATGCTGGACAGCAGAAAGTGACATCAGGCACAGCACACGTGCATCTGCTTATACCCATCCTTCCTCCTCCCCCTCTCTTCCCTCCCCCTCCCCCCCCCCCCGGAAGGGGATCAGATCGAGTCATCATATTTGTCAGCCTTTACCGCTCATGTTAGGTTGTTTTATGTTGTTTTGTTTTGTTTTTTTACAGTTTGCACGTATATACTCAGGGCTATGCAACCCACAGGTTAAGAAACTATGCTAAGGACAATTGTGGTCCATGATACATAAAAAGAATGGCTGCCATCAAAATCCTCCTGAAAGGCTGAGACAGGGAATCAGAGGAAAACCTGACAAAAATGATGGTGACCTGTGAAAGAAGGACCCATTTTGCTTCTTTCCAATAACTGAAAAACATCAGAACCCTGTAAGTTCTCTTTCTTGTCAACAATTACATAATCAATTAAAAAATATGTTATAAACAAAAAGGGCTGCAATTTACAGAGTAAAAGAGCGAAAAGAAAGACCCGAGCACATTACTTGTCGATAATAAATAGTGCCACACTTGAGCAAGTCGAGCAGCAGGAACAAAGATGTCGTCCTTCAGAAGCTAATTTTACGACTCCCAGTATAGGGGCAACGTCTGTGTGTGTATACTTTGTGCACGCAACACTTGACCAAGTGTGTTCAACGTAAACTTACACGCATAAGCTCGCTTTGAAAATCCTCAGGTATTGGCTCACTAGGCACAAAAATGAATGCGTACAAAGTTACACCTGCTCCAACCAGGGCGTGCAGGATAACTCAAGCTCACACTTTTTAAAATAAAAAAGCATGTGTTGCGGTCTCCACCGCTTTCCCCCTTGTTGCTGTTCTCAGGGCTCACCTCCGATGCCCACGGGTCTCAAAGCCCTCCAGCGCTTCCTGGGCTTTGCGAACTTTTATAGACATTTTATTCCACGTTACTCTCACCGTGTGGCTCCCCTTACAGCCTTGACCCGGAAAGGAGCAGATGTCAAGCACTGGCCGGAGGCTGCTGTCGCGGCCTTTTCCGATCTCAGAGGCCTTCCTCTCGGATGTCTGTCTCCGACACCCGGACCATTCACGACCATTCATCGTGGAGGTCGATGCTTCCAGCATCGCTGTGGGAGCGGTTCTCAGCCAGCACTCTGATACTGGACAACTCCTTCCTTGCTCGTACTTTTCCCGGAAGTTCTCGGCCGCTGAAATTAATTATTCCATTGGGGATAAAGAGTTGCTGGCGATAAAACTCACCTTTGAGGAATGGAGACAGTGGCTCGAGGGTTCCTTGCACACCACCACCGTTTACACGGATCATAAGAATTTGGAATTTCTGACCCAGGCTCAACGACTGAACCCCCGCCAAGCCCGCTGGGCCTTGTTCTTCAGTCGATTTGACTTTGTTGTACAGTACCGCCCGGCAGCTAAAAATCTCCGGGCAGACGCCCTGTCTCGCACCTCTTGTGCCGAGGAGGACATTGACCCACCACAATTCATCTTGGACCCCTCTAAGATTCGGCTCTCTGCCCTGACCATCCTCTCGCAAGACCGCACAGTGCTCTCACGCCGGGACCGTTTGACGGCATTACGATGGGCCCACGACTCCTTGATTGGAGGACATGCTGGACGAGAAAGGACCCTGGAGCTTGTTAACCGGTATTACTGGTGGCCCAACATCCGGCGTGACGTCACCTCGTATGTGGCTTCTTGCCCTACCTGCGCTCGCCAGAAACCCAATTCTGGCTCCCCATATGGTCTCCTGCACCCGCTTCCGGTTCCCACTGAACCATGGACCCATATAGCGACAGACTTCATAGCTGACCTGCCTCCATCCCAGGGACATACGGTCGTCTGGGTCACGGTTGACCGTTTCTCAAAAATGGTCCATCTGGTTCCCCTGCCTAAGCTTCCCTCTGCACCCGAGTTGGCCCATCTGTTCACCCAACATGTGTTCAGGCTTCACGGCCTCCCTCAAGATATCGTTTCGGACAGAGGTTCGTAGTTTGTGGCCCGCTACTGGAGAGCTCTCTGTAAATGCTTCCAGGTTAAGCTTAGTTTCTCCACAGCCTTTCATCCTCAAAGCAACGGACAGACCGAGAGAATGAACAGGACTCTGAAAGCCTACCTCCGGGCCTTCATTAATGAGAGGCAAGACAATTGGTCTGAGCTCTTACCCTGGGCCGAATTTGCCTATAACAACCAGGTCCATGCCGCCACGGGCAAATCTCCGTTCCATCTAGTATATGGTAAACCATTACGATCACCACTCCCGCTAGAGGCTCCCAGTGCCTCACCCGCTGCTCAAGTAACAGCCCAGCAACTCCAGGCATTGTGGCACATGATGCGAAGACAGATTCTCCGTGCGGCCGCGAAGGCTAAGCAGACGGCCAATCGCCATCGTCGGCCAGCTCCCACATTCCAGCCTGGGGATAGAGTCTGGCTAAGTACGAAGAATCTGCACCTTCGACTTCCCTCATGAAGATTCGCCCCAAAGTTCTGTGGTCCGTTTCGAGTGGCTGAACGAGTGGGACTGGTATCGTATCGGCTTCGGCTACCCTCTTCCTTCAGAGTATACAACGTGTTTCACGCCTCACTGCTCAAGCCTGTAGTCCTCTCCCGGTATCACCATACACCTCCGGACCCTGCAACCACAACCGTTGATGATGACCCTACATACCAAGTACGGGACGTCCTGGACATCCGATTTCACAATCGCAGATGGGAGTATTTACTGGCCTGGGAAGGGTGTGGTGACGAAGATAACACCTGGGAGCCCAGCCGTAATATTCTAGACAAAGATCTCCTGCACCAGTTCCACCGGGACCATCCAGAGAAACCCGGTCCGCTCAAAAGGGGCCGTAAAGGGGGGGGGTACTGTTGCGGTCTCCACCGCTTTCCCCCTTGTTGCTGTACTCAGGGCTCACCTCCGATGCCGGGAACGCCGCTCCCGCGGCTCTGCTGGGCCTTTGGGGCATCCGCCATTACTGGATCATCTTGCTGCTGCCGAGGACGCGCATTATGGACGCATGGTCACCGGAAGTCTGGCCCCGCCTGGACTAACTACGCCACGCCCCAAGCCTGATATAACCGGCGTTCATCTGCCTTCTCATTGCCTTGCAACGAGGGTCGCTACTGTTAGTAGTTCTTAGTTGCGCTTCTGCTGTTCTGCTTCCCGGTTGACCTCAGCTTGTTCCTGACTCCGCTTCTGCCTGCCGCCTGCCTTTGACCTCCGCTTGTTCCTGACTCCGCTTCTGCCTGCCGCCTGCCTTTGACCTCAGCTTGTTCCCGACTCCGCTTTTGCCTGCCGCCTGCCACTGACCTCAGCGTGTTCCTGACTCCGCCTCTGCCTGCAGCCCACCATTGACTTCAGCTTGTGCCCGACTCCGCTCCTGCTTGCCGCCAGCCTCCGACCTTTGCCTGCACCTGAGACTGCTTCGACTGGCTGCCAGCCTGACTTGGGTTTGTCTCCTTTCTACTCACTGCTCGGTCTGGCTCTTTGCACGCTACTGACTCCCGTCCTGCATGCAGCAGGTCACAGCCTACGATACGCTACAGACTCTGTTCCTGTTACCTGTCTGCTCCACTCCGCGGCATACTACAGACCCCGGGCCTGCTCTCTACTGCTTGTACAGCAGGCTACAGACTCTATCACTGCCCCGCTCTCGCCGGGCCTTCCTGTTCCCTGCTGCTGGACTCTGTGGATTACTCTTGCCCAGGCCCCTTCTATAGAGACTGTTACTGTGCTCCTAAGTCCCAAGGTTCTAGGACCCTACGGGCTCCTCCTGGGGGGTTCCTGGTTCCCGGGTGAAGACCTGTGCCTGTGGCTCTTAAGTCCCAAGGTTCTAGGACCCTACGGGCTCCTCCTGGGGGGTTCCTGGTTCCCGGGTGAAGACCTGTGCCTGTGGCTCTTAAGTCCCAAGGTTCTAGGACCCTACGGGCTCCTCCTGGGGGGTTCCTGGTTCCCGGGTGAAGATCTGTGCCTGTGGCTCCGCCTCCCGAGCTATTCTACCCAGGGTAGTTCGGTTCAAGGGTTCACACCAGGACTGCAGCTTCCCAGACTGCAACAGCATGCATATGTTGAAACACCAACCCAGCTCCGCTGCCCCCCACCCTCACCCCGTCCTCTGTGAGCAGAAAAATATGCATGAAACTGGGTTCTGCATATACTATTATGCAAAAAGAGCACAGGTCGATTTTGTAACAGTCATTTATGTGCAGAAAACCAGGTTTTATGCCAGTAAATGACTGAAAATCAGGCCTCACTGTATAAGGCATTCATCAAGTCATGTTTGATTTAATGCATTCTCTTTTGGGGACCCATCTTCATACATCAATGGACCCTGCAAGGCTCTCACAGCCAATCTTTAATATATATATATATTTTTTTTTAACAGGAAGTTTCATCCTCCTTCTTTGGCCATGGTCAGTTACAATATTATCATGTCCCAGTGGGTATCAAGATGGCTGGGCTTTTAACCTCCCAAATTGTACAATTTCATCAGCTGAAAATCTCAAAAGAAGGGACCAGCTCATGCCTCAGACCTCACCTTTAATTTTAGCCAAGAAAGTGGCCAGGAAGCAATTCCTTATACCCCCCCCCCCCCCCCCCCAAGAAAAACAAACATAAGAGAGTATCCTCTGAAGCTAAGGGGAAATAGATTTCACCACCTTTGGAAAAAGGGATTCTTTACTCATGCTAGTGAAAATATAGAATGACTTTCCAACAAAGATATGGGTAGAATAATAAATAATAGTAAAAAATGGACACTTTTTTTTTAATAGAAAAAGTCACAAATCGAGATGGGAGTAATATGATCACAGATTTTATCAAAGGAAGCACCTTAGCCATAAAGACTGGTTAAAAAAAAAACTAGTAAATTAGCAGGGATCTAAAGAAATGCAATGCAATTCACTAAATTAAGTCACTATGAAATATGATGAGACATTTGTAGTAGGGAAAAACTCCTCCAAACAGGTTTTAGTGATCCTGTAAATGCAGCAGAGCAACATTAATTTAGAGGAATTATAATGAATTCCCATTAAAGGTTCCTTTCATTGTTGTATCCAGACTAGTTAAGGTTGCTATAAGCACAATGCACTCCTGTTCAGGAATATAGAACGCCAGACTACTGAACCTTTTCAGGGTCATTAAACAGCTGTAAACATTATTACAAAAATAAACCAAGGATTTCATGCTTACTTTTTAGCCCAGAGCTTGGTGTGCTGAGCAAGTATATATTTTTTTCTTTTTTTTTTGCATCCCTAACAATCAACGCTGGTGACATTTGGGCATCCAAATAAATTGCATCACAAATATTACTGAGGTGGGTACGATACTAATGGTTTGTTTGCTAGATGATTAATAGATAAACAGGATGGCATTATGGCTGACCTATTCTTCCTTGAAGAATTTACAGACAAGAGGAAAAGACTTAAATAGAAATAGTTAAAACTCCTTAAATGTGTATTTTTTTTCAAGATTATTTTAATGGTAGCCAGCAGTTCAATAACATATATAATTAGAGACTGTTCCTGGGATTTTCAATGTTATAACAAAAAATAAATCCATGGAAAAATGACTTTTCCACTGATTTTTCTGGTTTGTTATCCCACTGATTTTTTTTTTTTCATAATATTGAAATTCCCAGAAAAAAATACCGGTAACTGAAAACGAAGGCCCCCCTAAAACTATAAAGGAGTTATTCACAAATCCAGTCCTCAGGATCGAGCTAGCTAGTTTTCAGGATATCCACAATGAATGTGCATGAGAGAAATTTGCATACAAATGAGTAAGTATACGCAAATATTGCATCTATATTTCTTGTGGACATCCTGAAAACCAGACTAACGGGTGAGTCCCAAGGACCAGAGTAGAGCTTCTCAAATCTGTTCTAGTGACCCTACAACCCATCGAGTTTTCAGGATGTAAACAAGAAATATGTATGATTAATTTTCGTACAGTGTTGATCTCGTAAGTCTATACAGATTATAATCTCAAGCATATTCTTTATAGATATCATAAAATCCTGACTGGCTTTGGGGTCTCTTGGACAGGTTTGCGAAGCACTACATCAGACTTTGTGATATAAATCAGAACGCTTGAACAGTAGAATGTGCAACAAAAATATTTCTCTGGGCAATGTAAAAACATAATGGCAGAAAAAGACCATTTGGCTTATCTCAGGGGTAAGCAACTCCAGTCCTGGCGTACCACAAACAGCTCTGCTTTTTAGGATATCCACAATGAATATGCTTGAGATATATTTATATACAATGTAGACAGTACATACAAATATGCATATTCATTGTAGATATCCTGAAAACAAGAACTGGTTATGGCACTCCAGGAGCGAGATTGCCTACCCCAGCCTTATCTAGTCTGCTCATTCTGCCAACTGCTACTGCTCCTTCAGAGATCCTTTGTGTTTGTCCCATGCTTTCCTGAATTCAGATATTGTCCTTCTTTCTACTTCCTCCACTGGGAGAGTGTTCCATGCATCTATCCATCAACAATTCTGTAAAGAAATATTTTCTTAGATTATTCCTGGATCTATCCCCTTTCACTTTCATTCTAACCCATGACCCCTCATTCCAGAGGCTACTTTTCACTGAAAGAGACTCCTCTTCTGTGCAATGATATATTGGAGGTATTTAAATATCTCTATCACATCTACTTATCTCTCCCTTCCTCTTAGAGTATACATGTTTAGATCTTTAAGTCTGTACCCATATACTTTAAACAAAGACCACTCTACATTTTTTATGTCAGCCTCTGGACCTACTCCATTCAGTTTATATCATTTTGAAGGTGCGGTCTCCAGAACTGTACACAGTATTCCAGTTGAAGTCCCATCAGGGACTTATACAGGGGCAACATCATCTCCTGTTTTCTTCCTAGGTATCCAAGCATCTTTCTGGATTTTGCTGTTACCTTATCCATCTGTTTAGCCACCTTGAGGTCATACGATATGATCACCCCTAGATCCTGCTCTTGATTCATAAATAGAAAAATTTCACCCCCTTTACTGTACCGCTTCCTTGGGTTTTTGCAGCTCAAATGCATGACCCTGTATTTTTTAACATTAAATCTTAGCTGCTGCTAGACTCTAGACCATTCCTCAAGTTTTGCTAGATCCCTCAGTATGTTTCCCACATCTTACTGGATGTCTAGTCTTTTGCAGATTTTGGTGTCATCTACAGAAAGATAGCCCTTTCTTGAAAGCCCTTCCACAGTACTGCTTACGAAAATGTTGAAAACAACTGATCCCAGTGGAACATCACTAGAAAAACCCCTTTCTTCAGAGTGAACTCCATTTACCATTAGCCTTTGTTGCCTTCCACTCAACCCAGTCAGTCACTTCAGGGCCAATACTAAGGGCATTCAGCTTATTTATGTCACTTATGCGACTGTGTAGAACAAGGATACTGATCTTGTAGGTTACCTCATAGTATAATACCCTTTGATCTCAAAGAATCACAAAACTTTAGAAATGCTATACTTAGTCAGATCAAAGGTTCATGAAGCCCAGCATCCTCTCTCCAACACTGGCCAATAGGGATATGTAGAGGGACCGCATACGTTACATTCGGTATTCGTATTCGTGGGGGGGGGGCAGATACATTGCATTCGGCAAGGGGGGGCCCCAATCTGTTCATGCGTTCCATTCTTATTCATTTTCCTATGCAAAATAGGCTTGGCGCGCACAGGAGTACGTTTTCAGGGGTTACGCGCGTATCTTACACGCGTAATCCTTTGAAAATCTACCCCATATTGAAAAGTACGGGTCCCAATACAGATCCCAATACAGATCCTCTGTCCTTTCCACTGAGAAAATTGTCCATTTAATCCTACTCTCTGTCTTTCAGCCAGTTTGTAATCCACGAAAGGACATCGCCACTTATCCCATGGCTTTTTACTTTTCCTAGAAGCCTCTCATGAGGAACTTTGTCAAACGCCTTCTCAAAATCCAAATGTACACATCTACTGGTTCACCTTTATCTACATGTTTATTAACTCCTTCAAAAAAGTGAAGCAGATTTGTGAGGCAAGACCATAACCCTTCCATTCTTATCACTATTCCCTTTTTAGATCCCTCTTCTCTTCCTTTCTCGTGCTCCATATCTCTGTGGGCCTGCCAAAAGCTTCTGGCAGGCCACACATACCCTATATGTTCCTTGGAGGCTGGGTTCCTGTGTACTAAGTTTAGAGAAAAAATTCCATGCATGACACCATATGTGGGACCGAACAGTGATTCCCCAAGCCTGGAGTCACAAATGCAGTTTGACCAGCTTTTCTTAAAACACTTATCTTTATTACTGTTTTACAATCACAAAACAGTAGATTGTCTTCCCTTTAGTACAATGTACTCACTGTACCCCATTACTCACAGTTCAGCGCTCCTTCCCTCAGTACTCAGTTCAGCTTCAGCACAGCTCAGTGTTTGTACAGTGTTACTTTACAGGAGCTGCCTTCCTCCTGGAGACCTGTGCCTAGTCTGGTTATTCCCCCCTGGATCACAGCTTTTATTCCCTAGTCTCTGGTTACTCCTTCTAGTTCCACATGCCCCGCAGAACCCCACCCACAGAGCATACTCTTCTTAGTGGATTTAAGGTGGACTAGGAGTCTAGGTAAATAGGGGAACACTAGGGGCACTTCACAATAACATGGCAGGAGAGGGAGCATGACATATGAGTTCAGGAAGTCTCTTCCAAGCACATGGCACAGCCAGGTGGAAAGCATGGAGTGAGAAATTGGTGGTAGAGAGGGGCACAGATAGAAGTGTCTGATGAGCAGAATGCATGAGGAGGGGTATAGAGTGAGATGAGAGGAGAGGTAGTGAGGTGCTGTAGAGAGATGACATTTGTAGTTGAGAAAGAGCATCTTGAACGGTATGTGGGAATGGATAGGAAGCCAATGCAGTGATTTCAGAAGAGGGGTTATATGAGTGTAACAAATTTGGCAAAAGATAAGTCGCACAGCTGAATTTAGGATAGATTTTAGTGGAGAGAGATGGCCTGCCATGAGACCTTTGAGGAGCAGGTTGCAATAAATGGGAAGAGATGAGAGAGTGAATAAGGGTTCTCATAGTGTGTTCAGAAAAGAAGGGATGGATTTTGGTGATGTTATAGAGAAAGAAAAGGCACATTTTAACAGAGTTTTGATATACGTAGAGAAGGAGAGAGAAGACTCCTAGGTTACGGACTGAGGGGACTGGGAAGAAGATCATATTATTCACATAAACAGGGAAAGGAGGAAGAGGGAAGGTGAGCTTGGGGGGAAAGATAAAGGGCCATGTTGAATTTAAAGTGGTGGTGGAAAATTATGGAAAATCCTTTGGCCTAGTTTTGTATATTTCTGTTTGTACCAATTTAAAAGCTTTAAAGAAAAAAATGTAATCACTAAAGAAACAGAAGGCAATTAGCTTAGTTCCTTATTTTATTATCTGATCTTACACACACAGACAATACAGGGGAACAGCTGCAACCCAAGATATGAGAGCTCTGAGTGATGCAGAAGCCATTCACACCTTATAAATGATCTTAAGACACCGATAACAGCACTGGACAAATCAACGGTCAACATATCTTGCTCTACATGAATATGTACAATATTTCATCAATATGCATTGAATTCCAAGAACTAACACTTAATTCAGCATAACTAATATCTGTATAAGCTTATGTTTTTCCTAAGAAATTATCGTTAACGTTATAGAGTAAATAACTCTAAATTCTTCTGTATATGGTTAGGCTTTTGCTATCTAAGCAAAGTCAGTGAGAAAGGATGTAGAGATTTATCAGAGGGGGTCTATAGACAGCTACCCAGAGAGGTAATGAAGTGGATAGAATGGGCTTCAAAGGAAGAAAAAGAGTGGGATTGAGTTGGGAGAAGGGGTTGAAATATACAGTAGGAGGAGAGAAGCAGTCCAACACCATCACCATGGCCTACTGGTTGAGGTGTGTTAGAGAAATGATAATCACTATGACAGAGCGCAGCCACTGAAGCAGAGGAAAGCCAGGTCTCAGTTAAGGCAAGGAGATGAAGAGAACAAGAGATAAAAAAAAGCACCTTTGTCTGGGACAGCCCAGACGAAGGTGCTTCGGAGAACCTGGAGGAAGAGTCCACAGGGAGCCCAGAGGATGATGCTGTGGAAACTCCAGCAACTGAGGATACAGAGTAGCCAAGGAGGTATCAGAGATATCAGATGCCAGGAAGCAAGCACAGCTGGTTACAGAGGAACCAGCACCGATGTTTCCCCAGTTGGTTCATAAAGTTCCATCGCGGTGGAATTCGAACACGGAGCCAGCAAAAGACTTAAAGGACTGTGGATGAGCACTGCGCGAACATCACACTGGTGGTGGTCATGATGTTGTCAAGGGTAACCCTAAGAGATGGGGTGAGCATGTCACTAGGTCCCTGTTTCCAAGTGTAGCTGGTGGAAAGCCAGAGGAAGGGGAATGGGATGTCTTAGACTCTCCTGGATTCCATCCAGGAGGAAGTAGGTTTGCTTGGTTCAACAGGTCAAGGCTGAGAGGAGGGGTAAGTGAGGTCGTTCTCCTAGTGCTCCCCCTATTTACCTGTGCAGGACCAGGTTAGATGCCTGGTCCACCTTAAATCCACTAAGGAGAGTATGCTCTGTTGATGGGATTCTATGGGGCAGGTGGAGCTCAGAAGGCATAACCAGAGACTGAAGAATAAGAGCTGGGATCCATGTGGGGATAATTAGACCAGGCCCAGGTCTCCAGGAGGAAGGCAGCTCCTGTAAAGTAACTGTCCACTGAACTGTGCCAAAGCTGAACTGTGAGTACTGAGGGAACACTGAATTATGAGTAATTGAGTACACTATTCTAAAGGTAAGACAGTCTACTATTGTGTGATTATGAAGCTGTAATAAAGATGTGTTTTAAGAAAGGCTGAAGCCAAGCTGCATTTGTGTCTCCAGGCCTGGAGAATCACTGCTCAGTCCCATACCTATCTAAAGACTAACCATTTTGAGGCTGCTTTTAAACCTTGGCCCTGATTGTCTGTTTTTAGCCTGATTGGCTAACTCATTTTCTTTACTTTTTTAACCATCAAATTGCCCCAAGTCTCTAATCCTGTATGTTTGCCTTTTTAGATTGTAAGCTCTATTGAGAATGGATTGTATGTTTTGTGTGTTGTTTGTACAGCGCTGTGTATGTTGTACAGCGCTATAGAAATTTTAAGTAGTGAATTACTAGAAAAAAGTCTACAATCTCATTTTATCGTATTTCATAACTTTGGGGTATATACCTACCGGGTCCCATTATTTCTTACTCTTTAATTTGATTTGCTCTATTACATCTTCCCAGTTCACTGTGATTTGATTCAGTTTATCAGAATCATCACTCTTAAAGAATGTTTCCAGATGGATATCCATCCAACACTATCCTCAGTAAAGATTAAAGCAAATAATTAATCTAGTTTTGTATTTATTAATATATATACTGACATTTGATCTCAATTGAGATATCACACTGGTTTACATTCAGGGACTGTAGGTATTTCCCTATCTCCTGAGGGCTTACAATGTAAGTTTTTGTACCTGAGGCAATGGAGGGTAAAGTGATTTGCCCAAGGTCACAAGGAGTGACAGCTGGACTCAGACCCTGGTTTTCTGGTTCATAGTCCACTGCTCTAACCACTAGGCTATTCCTCCTCCCCTAGCTTTGCTGCCATGGCCTTGTTTTTCCTGTGTGCCTCTTTTACCTCTCAGTCATCTTGTGGTCCAAAAAACTCCCTCTCAGGTATTCTTGTTTCAAATATCCTTGAGAAAGATTTTGAGTTTTTGTCTCTCTAACAAGTTATTTTCAAATACTTGTTTGGCCTGCCTTATTAATACTTTCCATCTAACTTGCCAGTGCCTGTGAACCATCTCATCACCAATTTGACCTGGCCTATGATATCAATACAATTTGTTCCCTGGTAACCTGATAACCTTGGTTATTCTCTTTCCACCAGGTCTTTGAAATGTATTTATTTACTTAATTATTTATTTAAAGTTTTTTTATAGACAGACATTTGTTGGGAACATCACATCGGTTTACAAGGAACATGAATGCAGCTTAAAAGACTTTACAAGGAACTGAATTCAAACCATATTAGAACTAGAACTAAATTAGAACAGTAACTTTAACAGTGACTAAATATTACAGTAACAATGGTATTGCAATAGAAGGGGAATTGCATTTCTAAGAGAAAATTTGGGTTTAGATATATAATATATTATAGAGTAATACATTTCTAGGGTGAGGAGAGGTAAAAAGAATAGGAAAAGGCATTTAGATAAAGAGAATAATATAGGGAGGCATAGGATGTTTATAGGGCAAGGGTGGGTAGAAAGAGGAAGGAAGGGTAGAGAGGAAGATGTCAAGAAGAGGATGGGTCAGTAAGAGAATTTCAAGTATATGCCTGCTTGAATAACCAGGTCTTTTTGTTTAAATTTTTTGGACAGTGTTCTTGGCGCAGGTCGGTTGGCATAGTATTCCATAGTGCAGGTCATGTAATAGATAATGCACGTTTTTTACTGGTGGTGAAATGTATGAGTTTAGGTGACGGTGTGTGTAGTGTTGCCAAGCATTGAGTTCTGGTGGGTCTTGTGAGGGCACCAAATAGTAAGAAATCATTGAACCATTGCATATTTTGATTATGTAGGGATTTGTGTATGATGGGGAGGGTCTTATAGTGCATCCGGGATGAGATTGGGAGCCAGTGTATTTCCTTGAGAATTGGGGTGATGTGTTCGTTTTTGCGGGTGCTGGTAAGAATCTGGGCAGCAGCATTTTGAAGCATTTGGAGGGGGTAGGATGTTTTTGGGAAAGCCTAGGAGTATGGTGTTGCAGTAATAAATTTTTGAAAAGATGGTAGCCTGGAGTACAGTATGGAAATCATTGAGGTGTAGGAGGGGTTTTAGTTTTTTTAGGGTGTGAAGTTTGAAGTAGCATTCTTTTAGTGTGGAGTTAATACATTTTTTTAGATTAATTTGGTTGTCAAGTATAACGTCTAGGTTGCGTACATGTTGTGAAAAGGAAATTGTGGAGGGGGGCGTGAAGAGGGAGGGGAAATTGATAGTGATGTGTTGTAGTGATATCTTGAGTTCTGTTTTGGATGCGTTGAAAACAAGGTTGAGGTTAGTGAGGAGGTTGTTGATTGAGCGGAGGGCCGTTTCCCATGTATTAAGGGCTTTGGGTAAGGTATCAGTAATAGGTATGAGGATTTGTACGTCATCCGCATATATGAAGTGTGGAAGACCAAGCTCAGAGAGGAGGTGGCAGAGTGGTAGTAGGTATATGTTGAATAGGGTAGAGGACAAAGAGGAGCTTTGTGGAACACCTCGTGATAGGTCGATTGCCTTGGACTCACTGTTACCTATTTTAACTTTGTATTGTCTGTTGTTTAGGTATGATTTGAACCAGCGAAGAGGGGTTCCAGAGATGCCAATTTCTATGAGCAGTTCGATTAAAATGTTGTGGCTGATGGTGTCGAAGGCAGAGGATATATCTAGTAGTGCCAGGATGTATGAATGGCTTTTGTCCAGGCCTTTGAGGAGGTAATCTGTAGGAAGATGAGAAGGGTTTCGGTATTGTGATACTTACGGAATCCATAATGGGATGGGAAAAGAATGTGATATTTTTCTAGGTAGTCAGTTAGTTGCAGATTAACTGTTTTTTCAAGGATTTTTGCTATGAAGGGTAAATTAGAGATGGGACGATAGTTGGTTAGTTCTGCAGGGTCGTTTGGGTTTCTTTAGTATGAGTTTAACTATAGCTTGTTTAAGTGAGTCTGGAACAGTACCAAGGGTGATAGATCTGTTGATAATGTTGGCTATGGGTTGTGATATTATATTATGGATAGGCAGGAGGGATTTGGTGGGAATCGTATCTGATGGGTGTGAAGATGGTCTCAATTTCTTTAGGCTAGATTCTATTTTGGAGGAGGCAGTGGTCTCAAAGATATTTAGTTCAACATTAGAGTTTTTTGGAAGGGTTCTGGTGGGCAATGGGGTTGCTGGAAAGCGTGCCATGAGTTTGGAAATTTTATCGTGGAAGTATAGTGCTAGGTTTTCACATTTTGTTTTGGCGTCCTCGTCAGGTGAGGGAGTGGGCAATGTTCTAGTTAGAGTTGAGACATATTCAAAAAGGGCTCGGGAATTAAATTGTAGGTTATGGATTCTCTGGACATAGAAGTCTCATTTGGTTTTGGTTATAGTCTCACGATAGATGTGTAGGGAGGGTTTGTATTTTGCGAGTTGTGCAAGGGAGGCTTCTTTACGCCATCTCTTTTCTTGGTTTCTTAGGTTGTGCTTCATTTTTAATTCTGGAATGTACCAGGGTTTTTTGTGTTATGTGCAGGGTTTATTTCTTTAGATTGTAAACGGAAGATTCTGTTAGCAATAATGCTGGTGAGGTGATTCCGGGAGGGCAGAGTCGGAATCGGTTAAGTCTAGTTTATCAAGATCATTAGAGAGGGCTGAGATTAAGTCATCCCTGGTACATGGCTTTCTGAAATGGATGGTGTTTTTTGAGCATGAGGGAGAGGTAGTGTTTTTTATGGAACAGGTTGTTCTTATGAGGAAGTGGTCCAAGGGACAGGTGTACATGAAGGGGGGTCTGGAAGGATTAGGGAGTTTTTAAAGATTAAATCTAGGGAGTGGCTGCTTTGTGCGTGGGGTTGTTATGATCTGCTTGAGGCCCATCACACTGAATGAGGCCAGGATAACGTTGCAAGTGGGTGATAGTGGTACTGCGTCTACATGGAGATTGAAATCTCCAAGGAAGATAGCAGAGAGTCTATGGCTATATTCTTGGTTATGAATTTGATAAGAGGGGAAGCGTTTCTGTCTAGTAGACCTAGGGGGGGGGGGGGGGGAGTATACTAAGCAAATTTGAAGTTTTGGAGATTTGAAGAGACCAATTTCGAATTTGGGAGGGGGGTTGACAGTTTGGGGTGATAATTTAAGGTCTTTTTTTTGCAGCAAGTAGGAGACCTCTGCCTCTTTTCTTGGGTCTTGTTATGGAGAAGATGTCATATGTGTTGGTTGGGAGTTGGTTTAGTAGTACTGTGTCAGTTTCCTTGAGCCATGTCTCGGTTATGGCACATATATCAGGTTTATCGTCCAGAAGGATATCATTGAGTATGGGTGCTTTTTTGACTATTGATTGAGAATTGAAAAGAATGAGGGTGAAAGCTGTGAGGCTAATGAGTTGTGTAAATGGGGTAGCATAATAGGTAGTAGTGATCTGGGGTGTGAGCAAGGGTGGGTAAGGTAGGGTGCATTATGCTTGGGATTGTAGCGTTTGAGTATGGGTATTGGGTGAATCAGCATGTTTAAAGTTGGGGTGTCTATTGGATGTTAGTTGAGAAATGGTGTTTAATGCTATAGCAAGAGATTGTTGGGAGGAAATGATGTTTTGATGATTGGGGGTTTTGGAAGGTCTGAGGGGCGAGGTGTCCTTGGGGGGGAGAAGAATTGTATGCAGTGCTGAGAGTTGAGTTAGGTGAGTAGAAAGGGAGGAGAACTTGCTTGTAGAAGGAGCCGATCTGTGTAGATTTTGATGTCCTCTGTCCCTTGCCGCTTCTTTGATGAGTTGGGAGTTGGGATCTGAACTGGAACAGCAGAAAGGAGCAACACAAAGGGGCAGACTAAGGGGCAGGCCCTTTAGTCGCGCTCCTTTGGCACGAGACGCTGGAGGCTTGTGTTCTTAATTTTAAAGGCCCTCCAGCACCGGACGTGATGTGCGCGGGGGGGGGGGGGGGGTCTGATCGCCGCATGGTTCTCTGCTTGGGGCTGGTTGCCAGGTGAGGGCAGGACGAGGGCGAAGACCCCGATGGGTCGGGCACACCTATCACGTCGAGCGGTCGAAGGTCTGGTCGGTGGTCGCAGTGCAAGAGGAAGGATCAAAGGCCTACATTCTTAAATGCCCTCCAGCACCAGATGTGATGTGCGCAGGGGGGGGCAGGGGGCAGTCTGATCGCCGCATGCTCTGTTCGGGGCTGGGTGCCGGGTGAGGGCAGGCCGAGGGCTTGGACCCCGGTCTGCCTATTATGTCTGCATATTCATTCAGTACCTTACTTTCTGACCCTCCAATCTTAATTTTTATACTTCTAGTATTCACATACTGTTGTGTGTCCCGTCCATGCTTGGCCCATGTCTAGGCCTACTCACCCCACCTAGACTCCCCCGTGTCCCAGATCATCCTCCCCTGCTTCAGCAGCGAGTGCAGCCAGGCCTCGGCGTCCACTGACCATGTCTGCACGCTGCCTGGAACTGACCTCTGCCTGACCACTGACCACTTCTGACTGCCGCCTGGAACCTGACCTCTGCTTTGGCTGATTACCCGCGGACTGACCTTTGGTATTGACTCCTGCATTGGTTGACTATCCTCGGACTGTCCACTAGTATTGACTCCTGCTTTGGCTGACTACGCTACCTTGACTCTGGCCTTGATCCTTGCCATACATTCAGAGACTCTCTTCTGGCCTTCTCAGGCATCCCGGATTTCTAGCCTGAACATGACCACACACCCTTGATCGTGGTGGGCACACCTCTGAACTTTCTCGCAAGGAGATCCTGTGAGGCCCACCTAAGACCAGGCGGCCCGGGTAACCAAGGGCTCAACCTGAGGGAACCCCAGGTTGCTATTGGTGAAGCTCCAGCTAGCCTCTGTCTCCTCTTGTACTCTGCCTCCTGGTGGCAGGTGCTCTCTGGGTCAGACCAGGGAGCCTACCAATCCTGCACTAGGCCAAGGGTCCACCTCCCGGCGAAACACATACAGACAATTCAAAGTATGCAACCACTTTTTATGTAAACTGCTTAGGAAGTATGATAATCTCTCTATGTTTTTAAATAATAAATAAATAAATAAATGCCTTTTAATTGCATTCACAACTTGCCTAGCAGTTTGAAACGGGTTCTGTGGAATCATTTATCTCTGTATGCTTTTTATTTAAATGCACCTGGGCTACTTCTGCCACCACCACAACTTCTCCATCAGGAGATTCTAACTTCTCTGTTTGCCAGAATCCTTTGAAGATATCTCACTCCAAACCATATGCTCCTGAGTGACTGACAGCTCTTCCCCCATGATTTGCTTGGCTCTTTCCTCTCCTCAGCGATACACTTCATTTGGGCAGACATCTCTAAACTTCCATCCAGTATATATTTTCCAAGTGTAGTAATAGATGGTAATAATTAAAATAAAGAATACATGAAAAAAGTATCCAAAAATAACCTTTGTTTTCCATGTTCCAAGCTTTGAGACTTCAATTTATACTGCTATAACTAGGAGACTCTGATTTCAGCCCAGATTTTATATGTGTTCTAATGTCAAAGTTGCATGTTTCACTGGATCTACTGTATTTAAATGCAGTCATGGAAAGAGCTCCTTGAGCACGGTATCTACACATAATAGGGTAGCGTGATCTTATCCTGGTACAAGAAAGGTTGGGATAGGCAACAACGGACATTTACTAAGTCGCGTTAGGCCATTTAGCACACAAAAAAAAGTTTGTCTTTTACGTGGCAAATAGCCCAACACAGGGATAACGTGAGATATTCCAAATAACTTGCGCTACTCTAGACCCGGCACCATGCATATTTAAATTAATTCATTAGCATGCAAATGCATATAATTGTGCTCATTACTACCCTAAACATGCTAATCAAATAACTAGGTTCGCTGAAAACTTTGCAAGCCGTATTATTTGACTTGAAATTAGCTATAACTCAAGAGTTGTAGCTAATTTGCTGCAAGTGCGTCAGGAGGTTAAAACGTGTCCAGAGGCATCTGCAGCCCAGCCTTAAAGGGGCCGCTCGGCCCCAGAAAAGTCCTCCCCACCAATGAGTTGTAAAAATCTACCAGGGTTCTTTCTAGATCCCCTGTCCCACCCCCCCTATTCCGCCCTTGCAGGCAGCCACTAGTTG
Organism: Rhinatrema bivittatum; assembly: GCF_901001135.1. NCBI lineage: Eukaryota > Metazoa > Chordata > Amphibia > Gymnophiona > Rhinatrematidae > Rhinatrema > Rhinatrema bivittatum. The sequence continues at coordinate 59,693,308 of NC_042621.1, forward strand.
TTAAAGTAAATAAAAAATGTTTAAGAAAGGATGAAGCCCCACTCCCATCCCCCAACCCTTCCCCGTCACTGAAAAATCCAGCCCCCAGAGGCTGGGACCCCTTCCCCCACACTAGCTCCTCCCTGGACCCTCCCTTTTGTTAAAGAAAATGGCCCTGGTGGTCTAGTGAACTGCCCACCCCAGCTCCCCCTTACAAAGCTCCCCGGTGGTCCTAGTGGCCCCACAGCCCCCTCCCACTTACTGTGAAATGTGTATTGGTGATACAGTGGGGGCCTGGAGCGCCTCCTAGGTTCTGGGCCGGGGGGGGGGGGAATTACATCTTGTTGGGGGGGAAGAGGCTTTAAACAATAGCGGCTCCCTAGCCTAGGGTGTCATGACTCATTGTGCGGTGGGTTTTCTTTGCTGCGGTATTTTCCTACGGAGCAAACTACGGCAGGATTCGCAAAGCTGCAGGGGAAAATACCACAGCTTAGTGAATGACCCCCACTGTTCCATTTAATGTCCAAAAAACAAGAAGGAAGTCGCTCTAACAAAGCCGTGAGGGATGTAAACAAAGAGATGCCGAAGGGCCTCAAAAAGATTTATTAATATACAATTATTCCATGAATGTCCGACTCTAGGCCTGAGTTTCGCCCAGTGAAGGGCGGCTTCAGGGGCTGCTAAAAGCAAATTTTATCATCTGACAAGATGCACTTTTGCACTCTCATGCCTCATTCAAAATGAAATCCAAAAGTCGGGATAATATTGATCTACCGCTGTTATCAAACCCAAATACTCTGTGTTGTTGTTTGGAGCCAGTATGAATGACAGTATCTGGTGTGTACATTGTCGCGAGCTTAAGAGCTCCTTCATGAATAACTTGGAATGAGCATATCAACAAGACCTGCTAACAATTTTTTGGATTTCATTTTGAATGAGGCATGAGAATACAAAAGTGCATCTTGTCAGATGATAAAATTTGCTTTTAACAGCCCCTGAAGCCGCCCTTCACTAGTTTGCCAATTAATGTCCATACATTTTTTTTAAGGATTTACTGCAACTCCTAATATTATGCCACATTCCCAATCCAATTTTCCAACTGGCTCCATTTTTCCAGACATTATTCAGTGTACTCGTGAAATGCAGGTATTAACAAGACTCGTTCTTTCTGTTGTGAATAACTGAAGCCAAAAGGCAGTTCTATTGGGAAGTGCCTTTGCCTTTCTGATTTAAACAAGTCACTTAAGTCCTAAATATGGTTCCACCTCACATACAGATTAATTTATATTAAGGTTGCCACTTCTCCCCAGGTCAACCGAGCAAGCCAATCTAGACCTGGTTTTGCTGTTTGGCCCACATGTACATTAATTGTAATTCTGATTCGCTTAGGACAAGCAATGGGAAATTAGAACTGCAAACCATGCATGCAGTACTAGGCCAAAACTGCAACTGGAGCAGCTCATGTCATTGACCTGGGTTGAGGCAGCCATCTTAAAACTAAGTATAAAGCAGCCCATATATAATATCCACAGCAAAGCTACATACCATCTATGCAAGATTTTGGGGAGGTTATAATGGAGCTGACCTTGAGACTTTGGTCCATTCTGAAAAGAAAAAGAAACAGAAAAGCTATTTAGTTAACTGCTGCACTATGCAGACTTCAACAAATCATTTTCAGAGAGAGAGAGAGAGAGAGAGAGAGAGAGAGAGCACCTCTGGGAAGGCCTTCACAGTATTCAAGTATTTGTATCATTATAGGAGGGCCAGCTAATAAATCGAGGTGAGGTTTCGCTGATGCTTTAGGGTTTTGGGGCCAGTTTTACATGCAGAATGAGACGCTCGAACAGCACAGTACATCTCAGTGAAGATGTGACATCATTTGGAGTGAGGGAAGTCCCACAAAGATGAGGTGTCTACAGTGTTCTCTCACCCTAGCTTGATTGTTATAGAGTTCTGTGTTTAAGGATATGCCAGTGAGCACTATCTTGTGAGCAGCAATTCACAGCTGCACCTTTTCTGCGCTTATGGGGCAGCTTTATTTCCACATTTAATTCATTTATTTCATGTATTGATTTATGAACATTTGCTATTCTGTCTTTTGCCAAGAGGAGACATCATTTCAGCGTTACTTTTCCTGCTTGTGATTGTTAAATAAAGCTGCACACTTCTGAGTATTGCACTCCGTGAAAGGATATTTTAGCTCTTGTACTGTACAGTAAACCATCCACTTCAATGTTTCCCTGCAGTAAGACATTGCCTGCCTACTTCACTATGAGTAGCTTTGGCATAAGAGTTTAATGATACCAAGTTTAATATATGAAAAAAATAGCAGGAGTTATTGTAAAGTTTATTGATTTTCCACTAATCATTTTTCTTTTCTTTCTTTTTTTTTTTTTTTTTTTTAAATTTTTGCAACCAAAGTAAAATGTTGAAAACCTAATTAATCCCCCAAGGACAGAATGCCTAACAAAGAAAGAATAAAGATAAGACTTTCCACTGGACAGCCAATGCATGATATCCATGAATGAAGGAAATCTGACTTCTACTTAGCTTAGATATATGTACTTGTGATTACAGAGGGACAAGTAGTGGACATAACTGAGTGAATACCACAGAGCTCATTTCACCTGTGATTAGATTCTCATTTATATCCAATGCTGCAGAGAAAAACTACTGGGCTAAAGTGATCTTTTATTCTTATTTAAGAGTGGTCTTGATGTGCCTAGGATTTGATTTTGTGCAAAATTAAATGTAGTGTAAAATGCCCATCTACCAAAATGATCAAAGGATGATTTATTGTTCAATATTCATACAAGACAACCCAGTGAGATTTTATTCATAGGGGCACCTGTCAGAAGCACAAGCTCGGATACAAAAATCATTACAAAGATTCCAGGCATACAATTAGAAATTCATTTGTGTGAAACAACTGGACTAGGGCCAGAATTGCAGCTCAACAGACTGAAGCGCTGGTCGTTCATTGTCTCTACGGGGCCCCTAGTTCAGTTCCTCCTGCTACTGGTCAGGTCAGATACCTGTACCTGGTGTTGACATCTCTGGTATTTGCTTCTGGGAGTGAAATGAAAATCCCTTCGTTCCCTTTGACCTAAACTGCTGAAACATCTGCTGCTCGAGTCGAGCTGCTTGCTGGCCAAGTTTACAGTTAAAAAAAAAAAAAGAGAGAGAGAAAACATTAAAAGAGAGTGAAAGCCTGTTGTGGATCACCTCTCTCTTAGCCATAGGTGTCACTGGAATAAATAGATGGATTGCAGGGGACAGAGTCACCACATGCCAACAAAAGTGCAGAAACAAGAAAGAAATCGCCAAATACTGGCGTGTAAAAAAAAAAAAAAGAGAGAGAGGGGCAGGTTCATGGCGAGGGAAGAGAAAGAAGGGAAAATGCTGCAAATACAGCTGCTTCCCGGTGAATGCAAATTCAAGAAACAGAATGCAAACTAAAAATGGCGCGCTGCCACCGAGAAGCCTGTAAAAACATATTATTAATTTGTAGTATTCCCATCTATTTAATACCAATGGACAAAAAATCCAGGTGCATTAAATGACTTAAGGTTTTTTAAGCATTTTTTTTTAGCTGTTTATATCACTACTCCCTTTAGAAGAGCAGAGAAAGTGCTTTTTTGGGATAATACTGTTATTGTCAGTCTTCTAATCTGCTGCACACAGTTAATGAAATAAGACTTTTTTTTTTGCAACAGATGTAACTTTTCCAGGAAAGTTTTACCACCATTGGCCTGACTTTTCTGCAGTCACATAACCTTATTAATAAACTATTAAAAATGCTCTTGAAAAGAGAGAATGCATTAAACAATACAAGGCATGCGTATGTTGTAACGGGCTTGATAGTAACCATGAGATCATGTGATGCCAACCCTACAATGCAGGCAGCACCTAACAAGCCTGGCCAGCAAAAGTTGCACTAATTCCGCCATGGCACCAATGCTACCCCGGCAGGCAACCCATAGCACAAACATACGTTAAACGGAAAGCTTGTGGGCCAATACAAATAGGGTAGAGGGACAATTTTCAAAGCTATTCATCAGGGTACAGAAAATTATTCCCCTTCAGGGCGGCTAAAATTCTCTGCTGGCATTGGCTGTCTGCATTAATGAGAGGTGCGAATGTATCTGGATGCCTTGAACACACGTACACTGTAGGGGATCTTCAAAGGGAAGCTACCCTTTCAAAACTCTGCAATTTACGTGCAACCCCCTCCCCGGTCTGGGTTTCTGTGTATGGTATTAATCCGTACCATTTCCCAGCAATGAGAGGTTCAGGAGGTGTGTATTACGATGGTGAGTGATAGCAAGGCTTTTCCCTCATAGGGGATAGGCACTTTGATGGTATCTAGGCCGAGGGAGTACTTGGAGTTTTGGAGTTGATAACAAGATGTCTTGTTTGGGAACCAAAGAAGTGAGGTGTCCAGTCTTGGATGCTATTGATCCCCAGGAGAAAGCATTTCTTACCAGGTTCTTATGGCCTGGATTGGGCACTGTTGGAAACAGAATGCTGGGCTTGATGGACCCTTGGTCTGACCCAGTATGGCATGTTCTCATGTTCTCTCTACAGACTATCCAGAAGGAGCAAGACACCTAGTCCAGGGAACAACATTTTGACTGAGGAAGTCTGAAAGCTAGTGACTTCTAGATAAAAAGGAAGAGGTCTATCATTGGGGCCGAAGGAAGGAAGAGGTCCTGGTGGCAGCCTTTGAGAAAATTCTTCTTTGTAGTGTGACTCAAGCTGCATGACAGGAAAGTGAGCGACCATTGTGGGATTTATGGACTTGGAACTGTTTGCTGCATTTTATATCGTTTGCTTCTGGACTTTGATACTTGGACTATAAACTCTTTTTCTTGTTTTGGGACACACAACGTTTTGCACTGATGGATTTTGTGTGATGAGCCCTTGGGCCCTGCAGGTGAATCCTGCTCCCCCACAGAAAACGCCAGTGAAGTGCTTTTGGAACTGCAAACGCAGCAATAATCGTCAGGCCAGGGAATTTTTGTTATTTGATTATCCCTGTCATTGATGTACAGTGGCAGGAAGCAGCTTACTGTGACTAGCACTGACTGCTTCTCAGACCCTGTGGTTGCTTTACCAATGGATCGTTTTCTTATATGGGGATGCCAAAGCCAGCAGATGCTGTTGTTTCTTCTTGATTTCAGTTGCCAATCTCTGCTGCTGCTGCCTTGGTGCCACAGTGAAAATATTTCAATGACGTAAGAACCAGCTCAAATCATGGTTTCTCCAGAAGATTCAACCACTATGGAAGATGATTTAAGGCCTGATTTTCAAAAATATTTACACGTTTAAAAATGGGTTTTACACGTGTAAATGCACTTTGCTCATGTAAGTGGGCTTTTGAAAATTGCTACAATATATGCTATTCAATTGTCCATAGGATTTACCTGCGTGAGTGCACTTTATGCAAGTACATGGCTTTTGAAAATTGCTACATTTACATGTGTAATTGACCCCTTTAATTTTTGGAATGTCCATTCACCAAAGGTAAATTTTAAAATTGTTTTATTTGCAATGCAAAGGCTGGAAAGAAATATTAACAAGGTGCTTGATTTGACTGATTACAAAATACAAGTGTTTTCTACCTTAACAGAATGTTTGCAGCAAGAGTAGAAAGTTTTATAAGAGGATATAATCAAAATTAGTATTCAGTCAGAAACTTACTAGGCTGTTACTGGCTCCATCATTAAAGAAAATGCCACTTGACAGTGTCAGACAAATTTCTGCTTACTGCGATAAGATTAATTAAAAAAATATATGTGATTGGTTTGTCTGAGGAAGCAGAGGATAGATACTTCAGTTCTATTAGGGAAAAAAATTCTGCTTTGCTAGCTAAAATTTTTGGAAACACAGTGGGGTGAATTTTCCAAACATTTATGCATGGAAAATTAGCATATACGTGCGTAAGTACCTTGTACTCACTTAGATGCTATTTTACGAACATCAAAAGCATGCATATATTTTCTGTCTCAGGAACGCATTTCCATGGAAAAAAAACGGGCAGACTAGGAGCATTCTGGTTGTTCTGAAGTTTGAAATTTGCGAAAAGTTGCTATTTTATAACAGACTCGTGAGCATTCATTTGACACTTTATTCACGTATTATTCCCACTAATTATCTTGCGTAATTGATATCGGACTTGTCTATTGTTTACTGTTGGTTGTGGGGGGGGGGGAGAGGTCTGTTTGAACTGAGGGGGAGTTCAGAGTGGAGAACTCAGGAGGGTCTCGAATGTCTGGAGGACTGGGTGAAATGGTAGAGGTTTTGGCATAATGGCGATTTCAATTATGCGCACATGTTTTAAAACATATCGGCTTCTGCGCATAAACAAGGTTTTACACAAGCAAGTTACAATTTTTTTTGCACGTAAAATATATGTGTGCATGTTTTTAAAATAGGTCGGGACAGTACGCGCTTTCAATGCATGGAAGTAAACATACACCCATATGGTAGGCGGGTAGACATATGCGTATTTTATAATCTTTGTGTACCTGATAAGCATAGGCTATGAAACACTAGAGTACACTTCCATGCAGCCAAGTACGCGGAGTTGTTGTTACCTTTTATTTGCTTCATCTAGACAAAGCCTATTTTAAACCGAAGGGGATCTCTCAAACAAACCAGAGGGATGTTCAAAGTAATCTGAGTCAGATCAAGCATTGTGTTGGTTCTACTTTGCTTGTATCATTCTGTTCCGACTCCGACAACGATTTTCTTTTGCCCTTGGTTAAAAAGAAGGAAGCTCCTGAAGCATGAAAAATTCAGAGCACATTTTTTCCAGGACTTGGTAAGGCTGATTCAGGCACTTTACAGGAAATGTGTTTCACTTTGACAGGAACATCAAAGTTTGGATTTCGAGATCTCAATATTACGTTCAGTCAAAACACTAGTGGAATCTGAATACCGTGGAATCTGAGCCGAAAGACCCATCTTTTATTTACTTCATTTCAAACAAAACAAAACCCTGGTGCCTAAAGGAAAAAAATGGGGGGGGTTGTGTTTTGGTAAATAGTGCACATTGTTGTTCCCTGCTGCCCCCTTACCCTTTCTGTCGCTCTCTACCTATGAAAAGATCTGGAGCAATCCCCAATCACAACTGCGCTGCTGCTTCTGATTTAAAAATGGTGTCAGTCTCAGGGCCAGCTGACATAAAGATGTTTGAAATTTGCAAAGCAACATGGCCAGAAGACAGGGCTGTAAAACCACTTGACAGCCATCAGAATGGTCCCAATTTTTAACCAAAGTCAGTAGGGCAGGTACAATTGGGATTCACTCCTGCCCCCCTGCAGAAAGGGGTAAGGGGGCAGTGGGGGCCACAGGGGGGCTGCTTTTTTTTTTTTTTTTTCCTTCAGGGGGTAAATTTAGGGGTCAATATTTAAAGTCATTTAAACGTAAGACTCACAAATGATCTAGCCAAATGACAGCATCTGAATATTGATCCACTTACCCAGAAACATAGAAATGACGGCAGAAAAGGACCAAACAGTCCATCCAGTCTGCCCAGCAAGCTTTATGGTAGTACCCCCATGGTCATCAGTTTCTCAGACCGCAAAGGACAGTGCCCTCATTAGGTGCTGTCTGAATCCTTACCCCTTCCTGTTGAAGCACAGAGCAATGCTGGAGTTGCATCAAAGAATCAGGCTTATTGATTAAGGGTAGTTAACCTCCATTCTTATTTGTTCCCCAGACCGTAAATGTCGGGTCCCTTGTTGGTTGCTGTCTAAATCCAAATCCCCTTTTCCCCCTGCAGTTGAAGCAGAGAGCAATGACGGAATTGCATCAAAAGTATCAAGGCTTATTGGATAGGGGTAAAAACCACCACACCAACAAGTTACCCCCATGCAATATTTTCCTCATTTCCATCTTCTAGCCTTTAGGCATCTACATGTTTATCCCATGCCCCTTTGAATTCTTTCACTGTTTTCATCTTCACCACCCCCTCTGGAAGGGCATTCCAGGCATCCACCACCCTCTCCGTGAAAAGACATTTCCTGACGTTGGTTATGAGTCGTCCTCCCTGGAGTTTCATTTCATAACCCCTAGATCTAATGATTTCTTTCCAACGGAAAGGGTTTGTCGATTGTGCATCATTAAAACCTTTCAGGTATCTGAAGGTCTGTATCATATCTCCCCTGCACCTCCTCTCTTCCAGGGTACACATATTTAGGTCCTTCAGCCTCTCCTAATAAGTCTCCCGTTGCTGACCCCATGCCATTTTGGTCACTCTTCTTTGGACTGCCTCCATTTTATCCAGCTAAAATCTAGCCAGGTAAAAAAAAAGATGTGTTTCAAGGTGAGTCTAATTTATCCAGCTAACTTAATCAATTTTCTTGTCTTCTGCACACACTTTCAGCTTAGTATGCTTTTTTTTTTTTTTTTAACTCCTATACATTAGCATACCATCAGCTTACTTCATTGCGAGTTAACCCAATTTTTCTCTCATGAGAATAGAAAATATAAGCTAAAGTTTAGCTAGAACTTTTCAGCTCATGTCTTATTACATCAGGCCCTCAATGGAGCAGGCTATGATTGTGATTGCCTGCTCCATTCTTCTTAACACTGCAGTAAGGTACCCACCTCAAAGTCAACATAAATTCCTTCCTCTCAATCCACTCTCTTCCCCCCCCCCCCCCCCCAACTCCAGAATCTATAGCAATACAATGAGGGTCTGTAAAGTCAAAAACCAAATCAAAGCAGATCACATTCTTATAATATGAAATAAGTGAGATACATGTACCGTACATCATGTTTTGTCTATCCTCTCATTGTAGATGTAAAGTAGGAGGCTTTCTTTCTCACTTTCTTGGGTCTAGATACATCAAACTGCTATAAATATAGCAGAAATAGCGCCCGTGATTGAAAAAAAAGGGCATGGTTAGACTAATTTCCTGACTACCACATCGCACAGGCAATTTATGCCCGGCATTATCACTTCATGCATTGCGCCAACACGTCGCCCATCACATTATGCGGCACACATAGATTAGTGCATGGCGTGTTATTTTTTCTAGTTTAAATATACAGGCTTCCTGCAGCTGCCTCTTTGAGGGTGTGTCAGGCGTTTGGAGAAAGGAGAGGACAGTAGGTGAGTTGGTGGTACTTGTTAGTTGGTTGGAGGTAGTTAGTGATATCTGAGTGCAATGTCCTGTGGCTTGTTTATCATGTTTCCCTTGGTCTACTGTCTTAATCGATGTGTGTGCCAATTTTTGTTAGTTTGTCCTATTTGCCTGTCTGTCTTTGTGTTTGGGTGAGGTGGAGGAGTGGTGAGACATGGTGTTGAGGAGGAGGAATGGTGAGGAGGAATGGTGAAGCGTGGTGGTACAGAGGAAGAGGAGTGGTGAGGCATGGCGGTAAGGTGGAAGAGGAGTGTGAGGAGTGGTGGTGAGGCGTGGTGGTGAGGCAGAGTAGGAATAGTGTGGTGATGAGGAATAGAGAGAGAGGAGAGGCGGGGAGGTAGGAGGAGAGAGGTAGGGAGGAGGGAGGAGGAGGAGAAGGACAAGAGCAGGAGTGCTAGGGACAGGAGTAGGGATAGGGAGGGGTCAAGGGATAGGAGGAGGCAGAAGGGGAGAAGTACAGTCAGGCGAGTCCGGTGGGAGGAAGATGACAGGCTAGGGATAGACAGAGAGGGCAGAGGGGAGGGGAGTCGGTAGGGCAGGTGCAGGAGGTGGGGAGTGAGAGTGAGGAAAGGGAGGACACCCCTTTAGATAGCCAGGCAGCAGGGAGAATTCATCTTAGGGCATTGAAGTTCAATCCAAAGGACAAAAAAATAATCATTGCCGGGGTCCTGGAAAATTATGTCGTGCTGTTCGGCAACTGTGCTGCCAAAACCTTGAGGGCAGCCAAGGGCCAGATCTGGTGCACCATCACCCAGGCAATCTCAAGGCTCAGCAGAGTGAGAAGCAATGGGGAGCAGGTGGCCCACAGATACCGGGACATAAAGGCAAGGTGGCGAACCGCAACAGGTACATGCGGCAGACCAGCGGAGGAGTCCCTTGTATAATTGTGCTGACACCCAAGGAGAAGCACCTTGTGCAATGGCTGGGACCGGATATATTTGAGCGCATGGCAGAGCAGCTGGATACCACGTGAGCTGCAGCCGGTAAGATCACCTCAGCTGTGAATGCCAAGACTGTTACAGTTGTGCACATCATTTGGCATAAGATGTTCACATTAACTGACATGCAAAATGTGCATCTCATGCCAAACGACCTATGTGTGTACCTCTTGGCTTTGGTACTTATATTTTCTTCTTTATTTTCACAGCTCTCACCCAGGACTCTGCCGGTCCCAACCATGCAGCACCAGGGTCAAGCCATGCAGCAGCACTTTTCCATGCCCCCTTGCTTATGGACGCTGAGACACAGTTCAGTGAGAAGGAGGAGGAGGAGGAGCAGCAGTAGCAGCCTCCTAAGCACAGCCAGATCCTACAAGCACTTGGCTCAGCAAGCCCACTCAATGTAAGCCTAAATCTCTCCAGTTTCATGGAGGCACCCAGCCTGCAGTGGCACACAATAGAGGTAGTGCCACCTCACTCTAGCACACTACATGGCTAGCAGGAGGCAGCACATACAGAGACGGAGCAACCCACCAGCTCCCTCACACCACTCTAGAGGATCAAACTTCCGCTCTGCCCATGACCAGCACAGAATCAGCACCAAACGAGGTCTCAATACACAAGCAGCTGGAACAGAACCATGGTGTCCACCTACAGCACATATGGGCAGAGCTAGTGTGCCTCAGGAGCACTGTCAATGGGCTGACTAGGCCATGCTTTACCAGACAGTAGCCCACACACAAGCTCTCAAGTGGCAACGTCTTCTAATAACCTCACCTGCGTCCTCACACAGATTCTGCAATGCCGGAGCCTCCACCAGTGCCTTCCCCAACATCCGTACACCAAGTAATGGTCCCCAGCCCGACAGACAAACCAGGGGTAGACCCCCCCCAAAGACATGTCACCCCAAAGTGGCAAGCCATGGTATGGCAAAGGGCCATGAATAATCACAACTGTAATGCCTAGAAAGAATTGTTCAACGAGCCTGGCCGGGCCTCTCAACAGAGTTCCTATGCTGGCTAGAATGATGAAGACTGCTGGACTCATCCTCACTACAGAGTTCCCGTGCCAACTAGAAGGAAGAAGACTGCTCGGCCCATCCTCACTACAGAGTACCTGTGTTAGCTAGATGGAAGAAGACTGCTGTGCCCGTCCTCGCTACAGAATCCCTGTACCGACTTGCTGAAGGGGATGGTCTACTGTTTGCCACTGTTGTCCTGCTGCCTGGTTCTAAAGCCTTCCTCAATGCTCTGCCCATACTCCAGCCTCTTTGATCACATCATCTCTCATCACCTGCTCCTGATGCTGGTGTCTGTCTTGTTTTATCTCATTCTCATCCTGCTGCTGCCTCATCTCATTGTGATGCTGCCTCCGTGCTGGTGTTTCATCTCATCTCTTCCTGCTGCTGTCTCCATGTTGGTGTCTCATCTCATCCTGCTACTGTCTCCATGCTGGTGTCTCATCTCATCTCATCTCATCCTGCTGCTGCCTCCAAGCTGGTATCTCATCTCATCTCATGCTGTTGCAACATTTATGCTGCTGTGCTCATCTCATCTCATGCTGCTGCTGCTATCTTCATGCTGCTGTGTCTCATCTTATCTTGTGCTTTTGCTACATCCATGCTACTGTATCTTCTCCTGGGACTGCTACCTCCATACTGTGGTCTCCTTGCCTCGGACTCCTGTCTCCATGCTGCTGTGTTTTCTCTTGGTGCTCCTGCCTCCATGCTGTGGTATCTTCACCTGGCCCTTGGCCTCCATGCTGCACTCTCCAATCCTGGTCCTCAACCTCCATGCTGTGCTCTCCAGTCCTGGTCCTGCTGCCTGCTACTAAACCATTGCTACCTTGGCCCTTAGGCTGTCCCCCCTTTGAGTGTACTCTTTCAACATGGACTGTCTGAGACCTTCCTTGAACTTTGCTGCCTTGGCCCTTAAGCTGTCCCCGCTTTGTGCGCACTCTTTCAACATGGACTGTCTGGTGCCATCACTTCAACTCTGCTGCCTTGGCCCTTTGGCTGTCCCCCACTTTGAATGCACTCTTTAACATAGACTGTCTGCGTTTACATCACATAGTTGTGCTGCTATCAGCTCTAACATTAGAGCTGTACTATAGCTATTGTGGCACCACTTCTGCTTCCTTTGCTCTTTGCTGTAACCATGATTGTAAAAAAGGATAAGATGCTAAGACTGTATATGTAATGTTGCTATTTGTAACAAAGTTTGCAGAAGTCTACACTCAATGCTTCATTTAAGTTAAAATGTCATGTGCAATTACATATCTTGTCCTTAAAGAATGTGATTACCAAAAATGCTGACATGCTTTCAATCTGTTGAAATTTTTTGTGTAAAAAACTGGTCACAGGTTTGAAAGAACACTTTCTGCCTGTCTGTTTTTCTTGTGTGCTTTTTCTCTTAAGGGTTTACTAGGTGAAAGGTTTGGGATCCACATGACCTTGCATGCTAGAGTGTCAGTGGCCATTCCAAGTAGGCACTTTTCTGGCATGCAAAACCATATAGCCTACAGTAAGCAACCAAAAGCTGATTGTATGCTGCCAAGGAAGACAGCAAGAGCTAAACTGGAAGCTCCTTACTATGGAGCTTCAGAATTGCCTCCAGCTGTCTTCTTCAGAGAGCATACTCTCAGCTAACAGTTGGGTACATGGGCATGTATGTGAGGTGAGCACTAGCTAACTAGTGTTCACCTCCATACGCAGACTGGTGGAATAGGTGTAGAAATGTCTGGCTAGAAGTGCAGTAGCCATGTCTTCACTCTGTTAAGTACCAATGCGTTGTCTAGCTATGCAAAGGTAATAGTGCACCTAATACAAACCATTGGCCTATAACATTGTGAAGATCTATCACTTCTCTCTGGCTCTGGCACCGAATGCTATAAGTTTTCAGTGAGAGGGCTACATGAAAATGACATAAATCCCTAGGCATGTTTTATCTCTAGGGATCAGAAATGTGCAGCTGCAGGTGTCTCAGACAAAGAGTTAATATTTATTTAGACATTTTATATACTGGCATTCCATGTATAGACAACAATAGTTTACAAAATGACATTCATAGTTATTACTTAACAAACAATGGTTGGTTACAGCGTTGGTATTTATGGACATGCACTTATGGTAAATACTTAATAACAGATATTATACAGATCCACATGCCAGGCCAATACAGGGGAAACAGCTAGTCTGTGGAGGTCTGCTTGCTCTCAAACAACAGCACGCCTCCGAGCTGTCTGCTCTTGGGCTGAGGGTTTGGTCTACCCTACAGAAATCCCTCACTCCTCCTCAGTTGTCGCACAGCTGCTGACACGGTGTTATAGCAGCCAGCAAGTCGACAGAGATGCATAATGCACAGATTGTGTACAGGACAAGTCATGCTGGGAAAATCACCTAAGCTGGTCCCCAAAAATCAACTGCAGAAATGTGCCACCACTTCTATGTATGCATACGAAATATACCCAGCTACATACAGCAGCATCTTTGTGCTCATACGGCAGCATTTTTGTAGGCATCAGCTGCCAGTCTATACATCTGGCATTAAGGCGCAAAAGATGTGGTCTGTTTTGGCAACCTCTATGTAGAGTGTCCAGAATCTGTTCTACAGAGAGCAGGCTAAATAGGCCATGATCTGGAAAAAGGGGAACCTCTAATAGGAGTGCTAGCAAGCCTCAAGCAAGACCTCCACCCGCAAAACAGCTAACCCTCTCTGGCAGTTGAAGCTCTTGGAATCGTGCACACCCCCAAATTACAGGATAATTAGGCCCATTCCAAGTACTAGGTGGAAGAGAATCAGGGTTTGGGTGGTGGAACGGGTTCACTACAGGGAGATATCTACTCGTTCGGATATGTGACTCAACATATCTGAGGTCTGATGCTGTTGTTTCACACACCCCCCACCCACCCCTCAACACAAGGAATAAAGAGTGTAGGAGGTAGGTGGAATGAGTAAGCGTGAGCCCATTTTCTCACCCAATGATACAATCATATGTTTGAGGCCCCCATTCTAAATAGTGGAAGCACAGGATCACTTGTGTCGAAAGACAAGTCTGTGCAAAATGGATGCACCCACACTGCCTGCTCTAGGGGGATGCATAGGTGTGGTAATGGAGGGAACAACAAAGCAAACATCACCCCCAGACGCAGATGTAAGCCAAGATCAACACAGCACATCACTCACCCAGGTGCACACAGCCACACATGTGTTGGCCCTTTTTTTGAGGACAGACTGCCTCTAGCAGTTTGTGCACCTACACATGGCCAATGAGCATATTCCTGGCATATCCATAATCCAACATCAGTGCTGCATCTGGCTGAATGGCCTCTAAGTGATAATGAGGGAGTCAGAGTCCAAAGTACACACAGAAGATAAGGTACACTTGCCACCATGACAGACATCTTTGAGATACATATCTGATAAGCATTTTGTCAGAGGTACTGACATGGGCCCCTCAAATCCTCAAAGGGCAGGAAATGCTTGTCTTGAAAGAGGCCAACAAAGAAAGTACATCTATCAGTGCACCTGCCTTGCTCAACACTAACTGTAAAAGTAACAAACAACACATGAGGCACAGTCTATAGGACAGCAACTCTTCCTGCTTGGCCACGTCCTGCCAGCCATGAGGATCAGCAAGGGCCTGCAACCATAAAACCCCTGAAAGGTAGTGACCAACCTTGGAAACAGACCATTTTGCAAGCTGTTCACCCCAGGAGTCCTTAGCCTATGTGCTTTAAGGGTGGCCACAGATAGCATAAGGACAGTAACTGATACTAGCTATCACAACAAGCAAAGTACACAGCATATTTTCTAGCTATATACATACATACAGCAACAACACATGACTAGCCCTGAGCTCAACCAGCCAGCGGCCTTGCAGCACCATGACATCTCCATATCTGACTAAGGCTATCTGTGACAGGTCAGGCAAGGCAAATAGCTTAAAACACAGCTTTGCATTGGGTTCAATTATGTGAGCCTTTTTTTAGAAGACATATCAAACTATACTGTGACGTTGACATTTCAGAGGTGACTTGCAAATACAAGTGAAGGCATGACACTATCTGATTCCCAATCCTGCTTTCACACAGTCTGCCCAGCCTCCCTGAGATGCTTACCTCACCAATATGACATCCCAATAGCCAAGGATCTCACCATTTGGACATGATAGTTGACAATTAGCTGAGGAAGGTATAGTTGACAATTAGCTGAGGAAGGTATAGCATGGAGTATCTTGGAAAGAAGGCAAAACAATTACCGGCATGGTTAAAAGGGGAGGTGAAAGAAGCTATTTTAGCCAAAAGATCTTCATTCAAAAATTGGAAGAAGGATCCAACAGAAGAAAATAGGATAAAGCATAAACGTTGGCAAGTTAAATGTAAGACATTGATAAGACAGGCTAAGAGAGAATTTGAAAAGAAGTTGGCTGTCGAGGCAAAAACTCACAGTAAAAACTTTTTTAAATATATCCGAAGCAGAAAGCCTGTGAGGGAGTCAGTTGGACCATTAGATGATCGAGGGGTTAAAGGGGCACTCAGACAAGGCCATCGCGGAAAGATTAAATGATTTCTTTGCTTCGGTGTTTATTGAAGAGGATGTTGGGGAGGTACCCGTAATGGAGAAGGTTTTCATGGGTAATGATTCAGATGGACTGAATCAAATCACGGTGAACCTAGAAGATGTGGTAGGCCTGATTGACAAACTGAAGAGTAGTAAATCACCTGGACCGGATGGTATACACCCCAGAGTTCTGAAGGAACTAAAAAATGAAATTTCAGGCCTATTAGTAAAAATTTGTAACTTATCATTAAAATCATCCATTGTTCCTGAAGACTGGAGGATAGCAAATGTAACCCCAATATTTAAAAAGGGCTCCAGGGGCGATCCAGGAAACTACAGACCGGTTAGCCTGACTTCAGTGCCATGAAAAATAGTGGAAAGTGTTCTAAACATCAAAATCACAGAACATATAGAAAGACATGGTTTAATGGAACAAAGTCAGCATGGCTTTACCCAGGGCAAGCCTTGCCTCACAAATCTGCTTCACTTTTTTGAAGGAGTTAATAAACATGTGGATAAAGGTGAACCAGTAGATATAGTATACTTGGATTTTCAGAAGGCGTTTGACAAAGTTCCTCATGAGAGGCTTCTAGGAAAAGTAAAAAGTCATGGGATAGGTGGCGATGTCCTTTCGTGGATTGCAAACTGGCTAAAAGACAGGAAACAGAGAGTAGGATTAAATGGGCAATTTTCTCAGTGGAAGGGAGTGGACAGTGGAGTGCCTCAGGGATCTGTATTGGGACCCTTACTTTTCAATATATTTATAAATGATCTGGAAAGGAGTGAGATAATCAAATTTGCAGATGACACAAAATTGTTCAGAGTAGTTAAATCACAAGCAGATTGTGATAAATTGCAGGAAGACCTTGTGAGACTGGAAAATTGGGCATCCAAATGGCAGATGAAATTTAATGTGGATAAGTGCAAGGTGATGCATATAGGGAAAAATAACCCATGCAATAATTACACAATGTTGGATTCCATATTAGGTGCTACAACCCAAGAAAGAGATCTAGGTGTCATAGTGGATAACACATTGAAATCGTCGGTACAGTGTGCTGCGGCAGTCAAAAAAGCAAACAGAATGTTGGGAATTATTAGAAAGGGAATGGTGAATAAAACGGAAAATGTCATAATGCCTCTGTATCGCTCCATGGTGAGACCGCACCTTGAATATTGTGTACAATTCTGGTCGCCGCATCTCAAAAAAGATATAATTGCGATGGAGAAGGTACAGAGAAGGGTTACCAAAATGATAAGGGGAATGGAACAACTCCCCTATGAGGAAAGACTAAAGAGGTTAGGACTTTTCAGCCTGGAGAAGAGACGACTGAGGGGGGATATGATAGAGGTGTTTAAAATCATGAGAGGTCTAGAACGGGTAGATGTGAATCGGTTATTTACTCTTTCGGATAGTAGAAAGACTAGGGGGCACTCCATGAAGTTAGCATGGGGCACATTTAAAACTAATCGGAGAAAGTTCTTTTTTACTCAACGCACAATTAAACTCTGGAATTTGTTGCCAGAGGATGTGGTTAGTGCAGTTAGTATAGCTGTGTTTAAAAAAGGATTGGATAAGTTCTTGGAGGAGGTCCATTACCTGCTATTAAGTTCACTTAGAGAATAGCCACTGCCATTAGCAATGGTTACATGGAATAGACTTAGTTTTTGAGTACTTGCCAGGTTCTTATGGCCTGGATTGGCCACTGTTGGAAACAGGATGCTGGGCTTGATGGACCCTTGGTCTGACCCAGTATGGCATTTTCTTATGTTCATGTTGAAATATTTTTATTGAGTTACATAATCCAAATACAACAAAGAAAAATATAACATAGTACGGGTCAGCATAGTAATCAAACAAAGCAAATCAAACAATACAAAAAACAACCAAAGAAACCGAAAACACAAAAATAAAACAAAAACATCAGAGAAATACCTGATCTGGAAAACATTAGGAGACAAAGGAGGGACATGCAAGGTATGTACAAAAATTATAAAGAAGCACCATAATCGTCCAATGGCTTCCATACTTGAGACCATTTACCTAGACGGCCAGTGGCCTTTGCCATAGCTTTCTCATATTTAGAAAATAAACAAACAGTGTTCCACCAGAGAGAATCAGATAAAAACGCACTATGCTTCCAATTGGACATGATATTGTATTGAGCTATTGTTAAAAGAAAATCTATCAATTTACATTGTGGTCGCCGGAGTCGTAAGGACGGCTCGGCACCTTTCAAAATAGTCAAAGCATAGGAAAGGGGAACAGCGACCCGTAATATGCGGGCAACCGTGCGCCAAACCTGACTCCAAAAAGCATAAACCAAAGGACAATAAAAAAACATATGACTAAACGTGGCTTTTGGGACATTTTCTTATGTTCTTATGTTCTTATCTGTATATGGGTGCATACAACCACAAAGAAATATGGTAGCTTGCAAGGACCTGAGACCATTGTGGGAATGCAACAATATCGCACAGGTGCTTTATCAAAGGCTGTAAGTGAAAGCCTGCTAAGAGAGTTCGCCGATGTCAGCAGTGCCTCTGAAACCGCTGAAACAGTGCTGTCAGCAGTGTCTTTGCATGCGCATGCGACAGAAAACATCCCAAGTACAGGTGTATAACTCGACATGCAGATGTTTGTCAGCTATGGGATGAGGCTATAAAATGGGAATTGAAACCTTAACCTGTAGCTTTAGGCTGTGCCGTTAAGCTTCTAAGCTACTTGTGATTTATAGGATTTCTAGAGCTGTTGCTCTTCATGTTCAAGGCCCAGCTGGAGTCCCACCTATGCCATTATCTCACCCACATCTTTCAGGTAAAGTCCACTGCTCCATTGTGGAGATGAAGCTTAAGTAGGCGAATGTGTTTTCTGTTACACAATGACTAAGACAAAGGAGCAGTGACTGAAAGAAAGATGATAGAGAGGAGAGTAGCTGCAAACACTCTTCTGGCCCTCCTTCCATGGAAGGGGAAAGGGTAGTAGAGACCTAACAGGCAAAGTAGAATTCTATGAAGCTTTGCCGAAGCTGGTTTCCACTCGGCGTGGTATCCTCGGCTTGTAGGGGTGCACATGGGGGATCTGGGGGTAGATCCAGAAGTTTCTCCATTGGTATTCTATGGCATAAAGCAAGATTATGGAATATACAGCAGAATAGCACTATATCTCCTACTTTGGGTAGGGCATACATTAAAGCTCCATCATTTTGTCTAAACAGCAAAATCTACTTTTGCGAACACCAAAGGTGCATTATATGAACATAAAGCCTCTTTGTACTTCACTGCCGCCGGCGTGTTGGGAATAGCAACAGGGATGAGCAGCTAAGTCCTGCAATCATTTCTCGAATCTCCTACAGCAAAGACAGAATGGGGGCATCAATGACACCACAGTCACTTTGACATCTTTCTGCCAAAGCACAATATGCTGTAAGACAGTAGAAGCTAGCCCGTAGCTTAGCCTCAACCTTAGAAGCCATTTTCCATATCATTGGTACATACCATCTTTTTCTGGAACACTATATGATCAGTATAGCATTAGCTGAATCTAGGTCACATCTTCCAGACTAATAAACTGCGTCTGGGGATTCCACCAAATGTGTGGCAGCCCCTCACAACCAAGCTAAGGCTACTCGTTCGTAGCAGTCATCAAATCCTAGAGAGTTCCATCAGAGATTCCACATCTGTCCTAGCAGAAAAACCTCCATCTCGTGGTCTGAATGTGCATGTCCCTGGCTGTTCTGCAGTATGTCCTCCACAGATACAAACATTTTTCTGCCTTGACACAGGGAAAATGCAAAGAACGCTGCTTAGAAAGTGTGTAGTGGCTCATGTTTTTACAATCCCCACAGTACCCCCCCCCCCCCCCCCCCCCATGTCCATGTCATTGCTGCAAATACATAGCCAGAGATGGAATAGAGAAAGAAGCATCTCTCTTACCTATGAGCCAACCATCACTGTAAAGGCAATCCTCAAAATTTTCAAACAGGCCCGATTGCCTAAGCATAAAGGAATCATGCACGGCTCCCGGGTACCTGGCTACTACGTGGAGGATGAGCATTCGAGCATCACAGACCACTTGCACATTGATGGAGTGGAAAAGCTTTCTGTTCCTGAAGATCTCCTCCCTGTCATAGGGTGGGATGGTGGCTACGTGAGTGCAGTTGGTAGCTCCCAGAATATTAGATGTGTCTCCCGAGGAAATGCTATTTAGCGATTCATACGGTCAGAATACAGCTGTTATGATCTGGCCCAGACAGTGTGAAAATGTGGTTTGGGACATTCCCCCAATGACCCCTACTGTCATTTGGAAGGAGCTGGATGCCAGGAAATGCAGATTGGCCAATAGTTTGGTGAGGCCCGGCACAGGGATGTGCAATCATTTTAGATGAAATAGGAAATATAGACGATATTTCCTATTTTGTTGCGGTTCGGGGGGGGGGCCCAAAAATGATAGGAAAACCCCACGAAATTTCGTGCGGTTTTATCATCATTTTGGGGGGTGGGGAAAGGGCACACAGAAAAAAAAACCCAAACCCACCCTAACCCTTCAGATCTAATTATTTGCAATCCCCCACCCTCTCGACCCCCCCAAAACTTGCCTAAAGTCCTTGTGGTCCAGCAGGGGTCCCAGGAGCGATGTCCCCCTCTCAGGCCGTCGGCTGCCACTAATCAAAATGTTGCCGATGGCCCTTTACCCTTACCATGTGACAGGGGATTTCAGTGCCATTGGCCGGCCCCTGTCACATGGAAGGAGCAATGGATGGCCCAAAATATTTTTTAAGATGGGGGATTGTAAATAATTAAATCTGAAGGATCGGGGTGGGGGTTGTTTTTTTTCGGATCGGGATAGCCGAAAAAAAAAACGGTCAGAGCCGCTGGAAACGAAATTTCCATCGGTTCTATGAAAACGAAACCGGAAACGATTACCGGTACGATACACATCTCTAGACCTTTCCATGACCAGTTCCATATCCCCTCAGATTTCTTCATTATAAATCCAGGATAGCCTGAGAACTGAGGTGACACCTGCTAACCAGTAACCAGTAACACCTGGCATGCCCAGTAATGAGGCTCGTGGAGGAAAGATGCACTCCCTGTATCTCCTACACCGTGCCTGCCTGCATGCTAGGCACTGCCATGGGCCACGACCCTCTTCCTGCTGGGCCAGTGGTATGGGCTCCTAGGAGGGGTTGGAACTTCCCTTGCCTTTTTCTTGTAGTTGTCACTGTTCTTCTTGATGGTGCCTGTGGCGAGCCTCCTGAAGCATCCAGTATCCTCCAACCAGTAAACTTGCCACAAGCATTATGGGATTAGGAAGACAGCCCAGGTAAGAAGTTCTTATTGGCCCAGAAGGGCCAGGTAGGTATGTCTGATAAAAATACCTCTTTCTGTCGCCTGTGGTAATAGCTGCGATCCGCTATAATGGTCACGGACACGCGATAAAAAAATTTTTCCCTGGTACTGCAAAAAAATGTGTAATTATTTCTGACATTAAATCCCACGCTAGAGTACATTAATCTATCACGGAATGCGGTAGCACGCCTTAATTTGCATTAACTCCTCCCACTTGCATACTAAAATCAATATTTACATGTTAAGTTGCATTGTGCTATTTATCGTGTGCGCAGTTTGCATTAAAACCCATTTAAAGTGCATTTGGGCTCTAACGCAATTTGTTGAATTATCTGGATGGTGTGTTTTATTTCATTACTTTATTTTTCTCTTTCACCCTACACTGTATCTTTATAAATGTTATTTTAATTAAAAAAAAAGAGCATTCTCACTTACTTTTTCTTTTATTTACTCAGATTCCTGAAGCTCCAAAAGGAGTGTTTCTTACGTGCTCCAGACAAGTCAGAAGCACTAGATCTCGGCTAAGCTTTCACCATTTTTGGGTGACATTAATTTCTTAAAAATTATTATTCACTCCCTTGTACATTGTGGGGGTTCAATATTCAGCCAGTAAGTGACTAGAAAAAGGTAGCCGGATACATTTATCCGGCTAACTTTGGCAGCATGGCCACACTGTTCGATATACCCAATTATCTTAAAGTTAGCCGGATATATTAATCCGGCCAACCTTAGGACTATATGGCATGACCAGAGTTAGTCAAATACATTCTCTGGCTTAACTCTGAAAACACCCCTGGAATGCCTCCAAGTTATTCAGCTACATTTTATTTGGCTAAATTGTTAAGCAGTATAATGCAGAGGAATTTACAAAAGCCCATCATTTCTGCAGCTAACTTGTAGCCTGATTCACAAAGGCATTTCTCCCATTCTGGAGTACATAATCAAAAGCCATTTAGAAGAATAATGGGAAAGTTATCCATATAAATAGCTTAGCTGCATATTTAATAGGCTTAGATGGCTAGAATTTAGCATGGAGAATTTGGGGGAGATAGCTAGTCATAGTTAGCTAGTTAAGTTAACCGGCTAACTCTAGATGTGCCATAGTGCAGGTCTAATATGCTAGCCAGATACCACATATCTGACCAACTCTAACTTATCCAGGGACATTCCGCGGCGCGGTTGCATCACTGAATATCGCAATTAAGTTCACCGGATGTGTGTGTATCAGGCGAACTTAACTCGCCACTCAACGGCTGAATATTTGCCCCTCTGTGTCTAGGGGAAAATGCCTTGATGAATCAAGCCCAAAGGGCCTTATTTACTAAGCAATTTTCCCCTAGACACAGAATGGGAGAAAGGTCTGAGTAAATGGCCCCCTTAGCCAGACAAATCATGCAATATATCAACCTCTTGCTGTTTATTTTTATTTAATTTTTTGGAGCACAGTACTTTCTTCTTTTTTGTTCAACATCTGTTGCTAATTAAAACAAAAAAAAAAAAAACAAATGTATGGTCCAAATGGACACTTACCCTGTTTTCACTCTTTACAAGAGTCTGCTTCCTTCCCATTCTCCACTGTCTATGTTATCCTGATAAAAATAAAAGCCTGCACAATGGGAAAGAAGCAGGCTGTGGGGGGGAGCTGTGGGAAACAACAAGAAGAGCACCAGTTGTACCTACGTTTCCAAACTGGAGACGTCCCGCTGCTTAACTGGTACCTTAAAAGTCACAGTAATGACAGCGGCTGCAGCTGCACCTCCTTCCTCCACAGCTCCCGCTCCTGCTGCTCCCTGGATCATCAGCACACCATAAAGTTGAGGCTGCGACCCGTCTGCTAAGGGAATCCCCAGTTAGGATGACTGCGCTGTCGGCTGCGGTGATCACTTCTCCTGGAATGGTAACTCTTTCAACGGAGGAGATTTCTCTGACCCTGCATCACCTCTCCCTCCACCTCAGAGGTGACCGCACGTCTGGCCAGGATAGTAGCCAATGTTTCTGCTACTGCTGCTTATACGTGCAAGCAGCAGCGCATGGGTACTGCTTTGGCATCAGCCCCATCCCATCTCATGTTGCCGTAGTCACTTCTGCTTGGTCCTGGAAACCAAACTTAAGACCCTATGTGGTGGTGGCCTCTGGCACAGATGCTGGTATCTCTGCCAGAGGTTCAAAGGAGTGGAGCCGACCAGAGGTGGGAACAAGGGTCCTTCTGCAGCCAGGGCTATGTACTTGTTAACCCAGAGACCCTGAGTAAAATATTGGATGGGCTTCTATAGAGGCCTCTGTGAAGGCACTAGCCCCAGTTTGTGGGTCCTGCAGCGCATGGACAGCCAGTGGAATGTATAAGAAGATTGTATTCCTCTTCCAGTTGCTGCCTAACGCTGTGGCATCATTCATATCAAACGCCTGGAAGCCCCTGTAATGTGGGTGGCGTGCAAACTTGCATGCCTTAGGCAATGACTGGACCTCTAATGGAGGTCCAATCTTCCATCTTTATGATCGTTCTAGGGTGCAAGGACAAGGTGATATGCTAAGCATTTTAGAAGGCAGGTGACACAAGAGGGAATGGGACGAGAGAGAGGACTTATTCTTGATCCCCTATGAAGCGATCCTTCACACTATTTATTCGGGATGTGCATTCATTTAAAACAATTGTGAAAAATGCAAGGAATGAAGCTAATTTTAGTTCATTCCCAATGGAACAAACCAAAAATGGCCTCCTATGAACATACCTGAAAATGTTTGGTTATTTTAATATTTGTGGTATTTTTAAGAAAAGGGCCTTCTGCAGCCCTGGAAACCCTCTTCCCTCCCAGAAAAACCTAAACACAGGACGTGGGCCTGCTCAGCTGGAATTTGACTTCATTGAAATTTTTAGCCTGCAATTTTCACAGGCACTTGAGGTCCGAAGCGGATTACAATTTTAAAATACCACACATAAAATATTCAGAAATGACATCACAATAAATTTCAAAAGAACTTAACCTCCCCGGGCACCTCTTACCTCCATTGTGGTTAAAAAAAAAAGAATCAGGCCGGCCCAGAGACTGCCTGAAACCTGATCAAGGCCCACTTAGAGCCCAGCCTGAGATCAGCCCAGGGCCTGCCCAGAGCCAGTCCATGGCCTGCCCAGGGCCCTCCCCCCATGAAAACCTGCCGGGACAGAGGAGCTGTCATCCCAGCTCTAATCTACCCCTTTCCAGGATCCTGAATAAAAATGAGCAGGAGTGATGACCATTCACTCCAGCCCCGGTCCCAGTCTTTTTAAAAATGGCACCATTCGCCTGGAGGACCGTACGGAAGTGATCACATCCTGTGGTAGAGCACGCTCCAATTCAGTGTGCGGATGTACATCATAATAGTGCCAGCTGCACTGGACAAAGATGCCAAAGTGATTTCACTTTGGCACCATCCTCCAGGCAGCTAGCCCATTTTTAAAGAACTGGGACCTAGACAGGAGCAAGTTGCATCACTCCTGCACTTTTTTATTCAGGATCCTGGAGGGGATAAGTGGGGGCCAGGGTGGGAGCAAGATTAAAAAGGCAAGGGACGGCCCCGGGCCAGCACTGTATCAACTCACGGCAGGCTCCAATGGGCTAGATTTGTTTTATTAGGCCAAGAGAGGGGACAGGAAGGGCCCTGAATATAGCGTCTATCTTAGCCTAGCTAACTTTACAACAGCTCTTTGGCCTGACCAAACTTACCCCTAGATTCATCAAAATGCTATAATATTGCCCACGGTAAGAAAAAGGGGCATGTTTAGGGTAATTTTTAGAATTACCACAGTAAACATTTCACACCCCCACAATACTTCCTATTTTACAGTGTGCTGAGAGAGAGACAGAGATAGAGAGCGAGCAAAAGCACCTATTTATAAGGCCTTCAAAGTAGTCTATTTTATATGCCTTAGAAGGGCCAGCTAATAGCTCGATGTGAGGTGTTGGTGGTGGTTTAGGGGCCAATTTTACATGTAGATTGAGACGTTATGAACTGCACAGTACACCTCGTGAAGATTTGACATGATTTGGAGTGAGGAAAGTCTCAGAAGGATGAGATTTCTACTATGTTATCTCGCTGAGGAAAGTCTCACAAAGATGAGATTTCTACTATGTTATCTCGCCCTAGCTTGATGTGAGCTGTTGATCAAGCTAGGGCGAGATAACATAGTAGAAATCTCATCTTTGTGAGACTTTCCTCAGCGAGATAACAGTAGAAATCTCATCTTTCTGAGACTTTCCTCACTCCAAATCATGTCAAATCTTCACCAAGGTGTACTGTGCAGTTCATACATTTCATTCTGCATGTAAAACTGGCCCCTAAACCACCACCGACACCTATCCTCGATCTATTAGCTGCCCCTCCTATAGGCATAGAAATAGTTGAATACTGTGAAGGCCTCCCCAGAGGCTCTCTCTCTACTCCACCACTCCACTCTCTCTCCCTCCCCCAAGGACAGAGATGGCCAAAATGCAATTTGCAGTCTTTAACACAAACTGCATTACAGCCGTTATGGGCATATCGCAAAGCTTAACACCAGAAAAAAAGATGTAGTTATTTCCAGTGTTAAAACCATGCGATAATATACATTATGCTATCACACTGTGCAATATTGCCCCTAATTTTAATTAATCCCGCCCAAACCCCTCCCCAATCCTTCCCCTTCTAAAAATGTGCATTTGGGCCATGCGATAATTGTATTAAACCATGCGTTATGGCGTTAACGCATTATCACATGCGTTAACACCACAACGCATTTTGATGAATGACCCTGCAAATTAGCTAAGTTATCCTACTAACTTAGCAAATGTGAGTTAGCCAGATAACTTAGGCCTGGATTTATCAAAATGAACTAAATATTGCATGCAATAGGAAAAGGGGTGTGTTTTATGGTAATAGGCAGTTTATCACAAAGTGCACTATCTTAGCACAGGTATTAGCACAAACTGCGATAACTTTTTTGCACTTTGCGATAAGTGCCAGAATTGTTCTATTTCCTACATACAACCACTGGGGGGACCATTTTAAGCTGCTGGAGATCCGGCCTAGCTATCAGGGCCCATGATGCCCTCATGCTAGGTAGGTATTTATACCGCTATATGAGGCCTACCTAGTCACTCGAGGTGAGGTTTAAGTATTAGTGTGGGATTAGGGGTCACTTTGACATTGAAAGTGAGACGTACGAACAGAACAATACTCTCTTGTGAAGATTTGATGACCTTTGGCGTGAGAAAACTCACCCAAAAATGAGATTTGTGCAGTGTTCTCTCAACCAAGCTTTATGGGCTCTCTACCTGGGTAACATCAAGCTAGGTTGAGAGAACATTGCACAAATCTCATCTCTGGGTGAGTTTCCTCACTCCTAAGGTCATCAAATCTTCACAAGAGAGCATTGTTCTGTTCGTACGTCTCACTTTGAATGACAAAGTGGCCCCTAACCCCCACACTAATACCTAAACCTCACCTCAAATGACTAGGTAGGCTTCATATAGAGGTATAAATACCTACCTAGTATGAGGGCATTATGGCTAGGTGCTCTCTCTCTCTCTCTCTCTAGCTGGCTAATTTATTAGTTGCTAAAAGTCCAAATATTCTTTTAACTGGATAACGTCTGAAGCATTTAGAGGAATAACTTCTGCATTATCCATTTAAATGCTTCTGAATATGGGCTTCTGAGTTCCTATAGTGGTTGATCTGCACCATTCTCTAGGCCAACCATCTGGCCACTCTGTCCAGAATTTTCATTATTATTTCCTATTTCATTTTAAACACAAGCACATCTCTATGAATTCAGGGAATGTACACTTAGGAAGGATAACGTGCATGTGTGCGCCCCCACATGCATGTATAGGGGCACACATGCTCATGTACATGTATTTTATATCTTGTGTGCAAAAAGTGCACACACGATATAAAATACACTTAAACCTACCCAACAACATGTTCGCATATCTAAAAGATATGAGGCATGTATATTCAACAAAGCTGGATAAGTAGTACTTTAACAGCTATCCGGCTATATAACTTAGCCGGATAAGAAGTGGTGCTTGAGAAGTCAAAATGTATTTATTTATTTATTTATTTATAACTTTTATATACTGGAGTTCAATCAACAGTTAATTACCACTTTGGTTTACATTACAACCAGCAAAAAATAACAGAGACAAAGTCTTGTTTTACAATGAACAGGGTAGAAGTAACCTGGAATAACTCATTAAACAGGGTAGAAATACTCTGGAAAAAAGAACATATTCTGTACAATGTAATATGGGTGGAGCAAGTGTTGAGAATTGGGACTGTATAACTTGTGCGGGAGACCGGGAAGCTAAGTAGGGGCGGACTATGAAGGCCTAAGGCCGAATAGTGTCCTTAAGGTGCGGTTATCCACCTTAAGATGTATCCAGATAAGTAATGTAAATCTATATGTTAATATTTGTGCTTCTAATTTTAATCATTTACACATAAAGATTTAACTCATGTATTTTCCTTGTCAGCTTTTATGCATGTAAGTCATCAAATTCTGTAACATGCACACGTGAAGTAAATAACCAATTAGTCCACCAGTTTGCCCAGCCTATCTTTGGGTCATCAAAACCTTCCTGGCTCTTCAACCTGAACTCTCCCTCATTTACCTTGACTCCTTACCCAATCAGTATTTGGCTATAACAAATTTTATTCTCACTTTCACATGATGATTAGCAGGTGTAAATATACACAGCTAACATACGTATGCATGTCTCCTTGGCAGGTTATATATAATAACAATTTATATGCATGAATGTTGGTCCCACCCGGGAAAGCCCCTAGTGTTGAAGATGTGGACCTTTGAGCCGGAGTGAGCGGTGTTGACCGCCGAGGAAACCCCTCAGTGGGACTCGTCTCCGGGAGGTGGCGAAGGCGAGCAGAGGACTTACAAGACCTGGTTCCGAAGAATCAAGCAGGACAACCCTTCGAGGAGCGGATAGCCTATGAACGCGGAAGAGCCCCTGAGGAGCGGGTACTCTGAGCGTTCACCCAGCAAGATAGGAACCAACCTCTCGAAGAGACAGCGTTGTCCAGGCAAAAGATCCGTGGCAGGCAGCGAAGAGATGAAGTGACAGTCACAGAAACATGGAGACGCTGGAGGCACGAAGACACAGAAGACGCTGGAGGCACGATGACACCGAAACACAGGGAACGCAGCCTAGGAGCAACAGAGGAAGTCTGTTGCAAAGACCAAGAAAGAAAGCAGTTGCAGGGTTTAAAACCCCTCCTGTGGCGATGTCATAATCAGACATCATAATCCAGAGCCGGCTTAGCTCTCCCGGCGTGGTCCCTTTAAGAGGCGGGACCTCCTGCTCACATGCGCGTCAAGGGAGGCCCCAATGCCGGCTGGGAGAGAGACGCTGCAGTCGCTGTGCGGCCCAGCATTCACGGTCCAGCGTGGGAAGGAGGCCGCCGCTGCATCGGCAGAACGGAAAAGGTAGCAGAGGTTGGCCAGTCGCAGATGCGGCAGAGTTGCGCCTGTCGCGGCCAGACGCAGATGCGCGCAGATGCGTCCCTAACAGTACCCCCCCCCCTCTTACGCCCCCTCTTAGAAGGGCCAGGCTTGTCTGGGTGTGTACAATGGAAGTGTTGAAGCAAGGATTTGTCCAAGATCTTCGAGGAGGGTTCCCACGAATTCTCCTCATCACCGAATCCCCCCAGGCAATTAAATACTCCCAACGTCTATGGTGTCGTCGGATATCCAGGACCTCCCAGACTTGGGAGATTGGGTCATCACCTGAAGCTATTTCTGGAGGGTTAGATGATGCAGTATGGTAAGAAGACAGCACCAACGGTTTTAACAAAGATACGTGGAAGGAATTGTGTATTCGGAGGCAAGAGGGTAGTCTTAGGCGATAGGTCACCGGACCCAAGCGTTCAGAAATCAAAAAAGGACCAATGTATTTTGGTGCCAGCCGCATAGATGGAACCCGAAGGCGGATGTGACGGGTGCTGAGCCAAACCTTGTCTCCCGAGTTAAAGAGAGGAGCTGGCCATAGGCGTTTATCAGATGTGCAGTTGGCGGTGGCAGCAGCTTTAATCAAGTTGGCATTGATGGTCTCCCAAAGTTTGTGCATCTGTTCAGCCGTAAGTTGGGCTGCGGAAGAGGGCACCGACAGAGGTAGTGGAAGTGGAGGTTTCAGATGCCTTCCGTAAACCACCTGAAATGCAGATGGCCCTGTAGCAGAATGAACGTGGGAGTTGTGGGAAAACTCTGCCCAAGGCAAGAGGGAAGACCAATCATCTTGGCTACTTCCTACAAAAGAATCCCCGGTTAATTCGCTCAGCTTGCCCGTTACCCTGTGGGTGGAAGGCCGTGGTAAAATCTAACTGCACGTCTTGCAGAGGGCCCGCCGTCTTGCAGAGGGCCCGCCAGAACTTGCCTGTAAACTGGGGACCACAATCAGAGACGATATGTAAGGGAAGACCATGCAATCAGAATATGTGTGTCGTAAAGAGTCGTGTCAACTCTGGAGCTGAAGGTAACTTTGGTAAGGGAATAAAGTGCACCATCTTGGAAAATCTGTCAATAACAACCCAGATTATTGACCGATTTTCCAAGAGGAGATAGGTAGATCGACCACAAAATCCGTAGAGATGTGCGTCCAGGGCTCCCGAGGAGCCAGGAGAGGCTGGAGTAAACCCCACGGCCGACCAGACAATGGCTTTTGCTGGGCACACATTGGGCAGGAATCCACATAGACTCTTACATCTTGAGCCATCTGGGGCCACCAATAATATCGAGATAGTCGCTTCAGGGTTCGGGCTCTGCCCAGGTGCCCAGCAGTAAGGGAGTCGTGCACCCATACCAGTACTTTAGGTCATTGATGAAGGGAAACCACTGTCTTCCCCTGTGGTATTGTGTCGGTAATCGCTAGTTGGATTTTGGCAGGCTCCAAGATGTAATGGATAGTTTCTGGTACGTCTTCAGCCTCATATAGCCTGGAAAGTGCGTCCGCCCGTGTATTCTTATCCGCCGGACGGTAGTATAGTACAAAGTCAAATCGACTGAAGAAGAGCGACCATCGGGCCTGGCGCGTATTTAGTCGTTGAGCCCTTCTGAGGAACGCAAGGTTCTTATGGCCGTTATATACTGTCACAGGGTGTTGTGCCCCCTCAAGCCATTGTCTCCATTCTTTGAAAGCCATCTTAATGGCTAACAACACCTTGTCTCCAATTCCATAGTTCTTCTCAGTGGAGGAAAACTTGCGGGAGAAGAAAGAGCAGGGCAGGAGAGTCCCTTAAGGGGAGCATTGGCTGAGTTCCACTCTTACAGTGAGGTCCGAAGCATCTTCCTCTATGATGAATGGACGAGCTGGATCAGGGTAGTGAAGATATGGCTCTTGTAGGAATGCCTCTTTCAATTCGTGGAAAGCGTGGATAGCTACCTCTGGCCACTGTTTAAAATTGGCCCCCTTCTTGGTCAATTCTGTTAGGGGTGCTACTATGCGTGAATAGTGAGGAATGAAATTTTTATAGAAATTGGCGAAGCCAAGAAATCTTTGCAACGAATGGAGTCCCACCGGCTGTGGCCACACCCTAATGCTGGTTAACTTGTCCGGGTCCATACGAAACCCTGAGGTAGATACAATGAAGCCCAAAAAATGCAAGCACTCCCATTCAAAGAAACATTTTTCCAGTTTAGCAAATAGACGATGTTCTCTTAGACGTTGGAGAACCTGACGAATGTCCATGCGATGTGTCTTCAAGTCTTTGGAATAAATTAGAATGTCAAGGCAGATGATCACCCCTTTGTGTAACTTGTCCCGAAATATCTCGTTCATTAAATTTTGAAACACTGCAGGTGCATTGCATAGTCCAAAGGGCATTACGAGATATTCGTAATGGCCGTATTAAATGCTGTCTTCCACTCATCTCCCGGTTTTATTCGGACAAGATTGTAGGCCCCTCGGAGGTCCAATTTTGTAAAGACCTTGGCTCCATGGAGACGGTCCAGTAATTCAGGAATCAGGGGAAGCAGATAACGATCCTTTCGAGTGATTGCGTTGAGCCCCCTATAAACAATACAGGGTCTTAAGGAACCGTCCTTCTTGGCTACAAAGAATAAGCCTGCCCCTGCTGGAGAGGAAGAGGGGTGAATAAAACCCTGGTCGAGATTCTCCTTTATATATTTGGACATCGCCTGCATCTCGGGCAGGGACAATGGATATACCCGTCCACAGGGCGCAACTGTACCAGGTAATAAGTCGATGGCACAGTTGAAGGATCGATGCTCCGGAAGGGTCTCTGCCTCCTTCTTGGAGAACACATCGGCGAAGCTACTATACTGAGGCGGTAACGATACGGAGGTGCTGGCCAGCACCAACTGTGGTTGTGGTCTAAGTCAAAGGCAGGTGGAAAAACAGTCCTTTCCCCAGGCTGTAATTTGCAGGGTTCTCCAGTCAATGGTGGGTGAATGCTTTTGTAGCCAAGGAAGCCCTAGTACCAAGGGATGAATGGACCTCTCGAGAATCAAGAAGGACACTTCCTCTTGGTGAAGAACCCCGGTTCGAAGTGTTATCGGGACAGTGCGGGAATTTACCCTTCCCAGGAGAGGGTCTCCTTGGATGGAGGAAATTCACAACGGTGGTGTATGGGGTATCACGGGTAGTTGCAATTGATGGATTAGCTCAGACAGAATGAAGTTCCCGTCAGAACCTGAGTTGACAAGAGCGAGTGTAGTAAAGGAACCCCCGGAATATTGTAATGTAACGGGAACCGTGCATGGAGGAGCAGGATTGATACAGCCTAGGGTCAGCCCTCCTGTGACACCTAGGCCTGGGCGTTTCCCAGACATTCAGGACATTGGGACAACAGGTGACCTTTGCCTCCGCAGTAGAGGCATAAGCCAAGCCTCCGTTGATGCTGTTTCTCTTCGGTTGTCAGGTGGCTACGGCCCAGCTGCAAAGGCTCCTCCCGGCATTCCGGCGAAGCTCCAAACATTGTGGGCGCAACTACTGGATGAGAAAAAGTTGGAGCCAGGGAAACTGAGCGACGACCTGGTTTAAATTCTTTAGCACATTGCTGTAATCAGCAATCGATCTGACCTGCCAGTTCAATGAGTGCCTCGAAGACGTCTGGGAGCTCCCATGCGGCCAACTCATCCTTTATACAGGGGGACAACCCTTCCAGGAACATGCCATGCAGGCTATCCTCATGCCACCCTAGTTCGGATGCCAAGATGCGAAATTCTACTGCAAAGTCAGCCAGAGTGAGTGAACCCTGGCAAAGGTTAAGCAGTTCAGAAGTGGCAGTAGACTGGCAGCTTGGTTCATCGAATACTTGACGAAAGGTCCGGACAAACCGAGGTAAATCTCCCAAAATGGAATCTCCACACTCCCAAAGCGGAGATGACCACGCCAGGGCTTTACCATCCAGTAAGGAGAGGATGAAAGATGTCTTCACTCAATCCGTCGGAAACTGCTGTTCCTGCATGGAGAACCTTATGAAGCAGTGATTCAGGAATCCTCAGCATGCTTGGATTCTCCAGCAAATCGAGGTGGAGCAGGCATGTGAGTCACGGGAGTTGGAGCTGCTGGGACCGCCGGTGGCGAGAAGGCAGCCCCAGGTCCAAAGGTGGAATCCAGACGAGTTGCCAGGTGCTCTACAGCGGTGGACAAAGTCTCTAGGCACTGTTGTTGCTGCTGCTGCTGTTGTTGCTGCTGCCGAAGTTGTTGAGCCAGGCCTGGAATAGCCTGGAGACCAGTTAAGTCCACCGGGTCCATGGTCTTTGCAAACTGTTGAAGATGTGGACCCTTGAGCCGGAGTGAGAGGTGCTGACCGCCGAGGAAACCCCTCAGGGGGACTCGTCTCCAGTAGGTGGTGAAGGCAAGCAGAGGACTTACAAGACCTGGTTCCGAAGAATCAAGCAGGATGGCCCTCCGAGGAGCAGATAGCCTATGAACGCGGAAGAGCCCTCGAGGAGCGGGTACTCGGAGCGTTCACCCAGCAAGATAGGAACCAACCTCTCAAAGAGGCAGTGTAGTCCAGGCAGAAGGTCCGTGGCAGGCAGCGAAGAGACGGTCACAGGAACATGGAGATGCTGGAGGCATGAAGACACAGGAGTTGCTGGAGGCACGATGACACCGAAGCACAGGGAACGCAGCCTAGGAGCAACAGAGGAAGTCTGTTGCAAAGATCAAGAAAGAAAGCAGTTGCAGGGTTTAAAACCCCTCCTATGGCGATGTCATAATCAGACGTCATAATCCAGAGCCGGCTTAGCTCTCCCGCCGCAGTCCCTTTAAGAGGGGGGACCTCCCGCCCATGCGCGCGTCAAGGGAGGCCCCGATGCCGACTGGGAGAGAGACGCTGCAGTCGCCATGCAGCCTGGTATTCGCGGCCCAGTGTGGAAAGGAGGCTGCCGCCGCATCAGTGGAACAGAAAAGGTAGGGGGAGTTGGCCAGTTGCGTACGCAGACGCAGTAGAGTCGCGCCTGTCGCGGCCAGACGCATCTGCCCTTTTTTTTGCACAAATTTATTTGTGCATCATCAATTGCTCATGTATGTCTGAGGTTTATAAAATAACTTGTATGCAAATACGTGCTATTTGAGCACGCATCTGCTCATTTTTACACACGCAACTCTGTGAAAATCCACCTTTAAATACAGAGGATATAAAGCTTCAGTCTGAACATTTAGATAACAGAATACAAAACAGAAAAGTGAGATGTGTTAATTTCCCTAAAATAGAAACTATTGGGCCGTGAGAGTTATTTTGCAGATATCTGATGGAAGTGCTAAAAATATGTGAAAGGTCTTTACTCTCAGTTGTTAAAAGTCTTATATGTGGCTGAAAAAATAATATTTGGTTTAAGGAGTGTAGTCAATAAATCCCAACTGAGCCTGTGGTAGATGCATCTTCTATTAAAGTGGATCTTTCTAATGCATTTCATTCTTTTTCTATAGTACCATCCTCTAAAGCGACTCTGCTTTTTTGAGTTTGTGTTTCAAACTGATAAAGATGTGATTCCTAAAACACATATCACACGAAAGGAGGATACTTTTTTATTAACTATCCAAGATCAGGTGTTCCCAGATGTGGTACGGCGATACAAGCTAGGAAGAAAAAAACGAATCGCAAAAAGGAAGGAAGTGATAAATATGGATGCATTATCCCACAAAACGGCATGGCGTGAATAAAAGTTTAAAATACTTTCTTTTGTTTGAACGACAACATCTTGACCAATTTTTGGCCAGCTGCAAGTTTCATTCAGCTCCTGAAAAGTTCATCTCTCATTTCTGATCATTAGGTCCTTGTCGATAACTGCGGATGGTTTTCTTCATTTACTGTACCTTTAACATCCTTAAGGTAGATATTGAGGAAATTCCAGCCAAGTGAGTTAGCCGGATAAGTATTTATCTCACTAAAAGGCAGCTGCTGAATGGGATCGGATATTCAACCACTGCCACCTAGCCAGATATGCCCGTACCTATCCAGCCAAATAGCGCTGAATGCCAGCTTCCTTGTGTTTTACATCTAGACATTGCTGTAGTTTATTATGGTTTTTAAAAAATATCTATCTTGCCTCCATATTTTCATTTTGTGGGCTTGCTATTATAACATGAACACTTTTTTCCCCTTTTCCTGGATAGACTTTTTAGGTTGGCTTTTGCATTTCATGGTAGGAACTGAATAATTTTTTATGTTATCTGTGGAGTAATGTAGACAATGATAAATAAAATAAAAAAACAAAACAAAACAGAAAATCAACCGTGAATCCGATCCTAGACTTCTTGGCCTGGCCCAGAGACAGGAAGTGTTTATGTCAACCCAGGTCTGCACCCTGCAGAGGCTGCTATACAAAGATCACTTTCTCAGGAGAGAGCACTTGTCTATTACCTCCTTTGTTGTTTGCACAACATACAATATAACCAATAGCTTATCTTTACCAATCTGAGAGGTTTCAGCAGGAATTTTCCAAGGCTGCATTCTTCTATCAAGAAATCCCCTAATGCAGCATTCCTAGCCTACTGTCTTTTCTACAGCTCCTGCCTGCTTGTAAATATGCTCAAATGTCCCATTGGTTAAGATTAGTTAATCATGACTGGTCACAAATGTTGGGGGATCTCCTGGACTATGACTGAGAAGAGCCGGTAACACCAGAAATACTAGCAGACCTTATGGGTCTAGCAACCATTGTGATGCCTTCTCCAGAAGATCAAGGGCACTTTGTCCCCGACCAATGCATCTTCCTTGAAGGAGGGTTTGCAGACCAGAGGTCTCCAGTCACCGACTGAGCCCCAAGCCTCCAGACCGACTAATTGCTCCCAGCTCCATGAACCCTTTTAGCCTCCCCATCCCCCCAACTTAAACAGGCTGCCAGAACTTGTCCAACATTATTCGGCACCTTTTTAACCCAGAGCCTCTATTCGCTTGTGCTGCACACCATGTACCTTCTCACCTTTGAATCCTGCCCAGATATCTGGGAGAATACTCTCCTGCCATCTGAAAGTGAGGACCCAGCTTTACCTGAAATACATGGGTTTAGGTTTAGGTTTATTTATATGCCACCTATGCAAGAGCCCTAGGTGACTTACAAAACTACATATATAAATAGAATAAAACAAATCTAACATAGCCTTAAGACTTAAAAACTGGTTAAATTAACATGCATCAACAAATTAACAATAACTAAGGAAATACTAAATATTAATAATTAAAAACAAATCTAAAAAAACAACACTGTAGCAATCAGTGAAGTTTAAATCATGTATAGGTATGACCTGCAGCTTACATATAATGCTTTTTTAAACAGGAAGATCTTCAATTGTTTCTTAAAAGCTTTGGTATAAGAGATACATCTTAATTAGTAAGGGAGACTATTCCAAAAATCAGAGGCAGCCACTGAAAATGCACAGTAGCGAGTCTCAGATAAATGGACATAGCAATCAGAGGGCACTTCTAGTAAAGCTTTCTGTGAAGAATGCAAAGTTCTTGATTGATTATACATCTTCAGTAAAGAAGTAATCCATGGAAAATAATTATGAGCCAGCCAATGGTGTACCAAGAGTTCAGTCTTAGACTTAATCCTTGATTTAATCGGAAGCCAGTGAAGATCGAATAATACTGGAGTTATATGCTCCTGAATAGAACGAACCAAGATTACCCGGGAAGCGGCATTCTGTAGGAGCTGCATTGACTTGATTGTGGTAGATGGCAAACCAAGATACAAATTATTGAAGTAGTAAAGGAGTGGAATAATTACCACCTGCACTACGGATCTACAATCACTAGGTTGTAGTAAAGCTGTGAATGGATGTAGTCAGCGCAACTTATAAAATCCAGCTGGAGTACCTAAGGTGGAGAATTTTACAAGGTGCTGTTGGAATGGGCAAGATTTTAGCATTCTTCAGTCCTTAAACTGATGCCTCTTCTGTGGGAGGATGGAGCCGATGTTTCATATCTTTTTAACTTTTTGGCCAGATTACAGCCTCTTTTTCTTGTTGTTAAAAACTTGCTGATGCAGTTCTAGCTTTATTTCTCCCCTCACTTATTTATTTTGGGAAACCTGATATCTAAGGGCCAGGTATACAAGGTAAAAATTTCTTCTTCAACTTCCTCCTGGTCCTTAGAAAAATGTTAATATATAGGACCAGAAGGCATGGTTTGCCCTTGTACTGTGTGGCCCTATTCATGGCAATAGTGTGCTGCTTCCTTCAAAGCGAACACTATGTCAAGGTGTCTACAGGATCAGTGGATGTCTTTGCTGACCCATGAACACCTACTGGTTTCTGTTTGATATTTGCTCAGATCGTTCCTTTTTTAGTTCCCTTCAAAGAGTGGAACTAAGTTTTTATGCATGACCCAATCCCACCACAAGGTGGAATCAGCAGAAAACAGTCTAAAATAGACCTACTAATTTTTTTTTGTTTGTTTGCTTGTTTTTAGGAAACATCAAAACTACTAGTCCATGGATGCAAATCATGCAACATGGTAAAACTAGGACTACATTAGCCCATCCAAAAAAACAGAGCCAGCTTGCAATCCTACCATACAGATGTGATCATACTTTGAAGAAAAAAAAAAAACGTCTCAAATTTGCTGCCGGGCAAGCCAGATTTCTTGTCTATTTATTAATGCCATCTGGGCATGGACTACCAGAGGATCTGAAGCCTGAGGAACAAATATCCAAATTTTGGTGGCAAAACTTTACTTGTTGCATGAGTTACAGGATATTAATGGCACATGTAGCGCTAAGTTGGTCACGACTTGTTCTACCCTCTGAGAATCACAGGCTGCTAAAACAGGTAACGGCTTTTGCAAACTGATCAGAGAAACTGCTGTACTTGAA
Source organism: Rhinatrema bivittatum (assembly GCF_901001135.1). NCBI lineage: Eukaryota > Metazoa > Chordata > Amphibia > Gymnophiona > Rhinatrematidae > Rhinatrema > Rhinatrema bivittatum. The sequence goes on from NC_042621.1 coordinate 59,730,602, forward strand.
AGGCATGCTTTGCCCGCTGTTAAAACTCAATATTCATCCAGGTATCCAAAGTCTGCCATGCAAGTATTGCGTGGTTACAGATCTCAAAAGGTTAGCTTCAATGAACCTGACATCAGTGTAACCCAAAATAACCCATTCAAGAGAAAAGTAAGAAATAATTGCTGTTTTCTTCCTATTTTTTTCTTCAGCTATATTGCTATAATGATTTTGCATAACAGATTGAACAAAGTGCTGTTGTGACAGGTGGTAGAATTCAGCTAGTAAGCACAGAGACAGGGTTCAATTTAGTTTGTGAATCCTTTAATTGTTGTGCAGCTAATTAAAGAAGGTTCTTTACACTCGCAAGTGTTTACCGTTGCTAGTATGCATACATGAAAAATTAAATTGTGCCTTCAAGGGCTGAGAACTATAGAAAAATCATAGCTGATGCTGCAACATGCTTACCAGCTCGAAATAGCTGCTTTTCACAATTGGAATTTGTAAAACTTTTTGCTAAGCAAATATAGAGCTAATTAGAAGTGTTCGTTGGACCAATTAACATTTAAATAAATAAGCCATATTGCACATTTCACAGTCTTTATTTAATGATGCATCTTAACTCTTTGGAAAGATTCCTTTAAGTACAAATAAGATGTCATAAAATGAAAGGCAAAAATAACACGCCGCAGTACATTTGATACCTTCCTTCTCTCTCCCTGGAAGCCTTTGAAAGAATTCTATACCTGCGGAAAAACAAACAGAGGCCTGGGTCCTCCTTTAATCTCGTCAAGCCTCTTTGCCCTTCTCTTTGCATCAAACCAGTAAGAACGTACTTGATTATTGCATAATCTTTTCATATTTTGTTCTGGTTTCTGTAACTAATGGCTTTGGTTTATAATGCAAAATCAGGTTTCCTCAGAGTTGTATTTTTCCTCCAGTGACTTAAACCAAACAAGGCAACGGAAAAGCTCAATATAAAAAAAAAGATATGCTATTATTAGCACACACACACGATATAAAGTAGATGCAGTTCCAGAAATTATGCAGCTCATTTGCCAGGTAAACTATGTTCATTTGAATATTGCTGTCTCCATTACGAGTAAGACTCTTTCTATAACCAAGCTCAAGTTCAAATCTTTGACCCAATGTCATGAAAGGTTATCCTGCAGGTCAATGTTAGAACTGACGGATAATGCTATTAACTGAAAAAGAATAAACTTTCTATTTTCCAAGATCACTAAGCTTTTCAAGCAGCAACACTAACAAGAGTCTTCAAAATATCAACTTTCCAATAGATCTTGATTGGACCCCCAACTTCTGCTCATTGGGTCAGCAAGACCTAGGGATGTTGCAGAGTCAGCATTCACTATCCAACAGGGCCGAGGATATAAATCCCATTTGCAGCTCAAGAGCGCCATCTATTAGAACAATTAAGGACGAATACATATTGGACAGGTAGAAAGGTAGTGTGCTACCCCCTACCAGGGATTATTGGTACGATGACTGAGATATGAGGGAACGGTGGGATGTAATAGCTTGGTTTAGACAATTTGGGCATCTAGAAAGGAAGATTCAGGATGCCTCAGTTTTACCACCTCCTCTGTCAGCGAGGTACCAACTAGACAGAAGATTAGATGTGGAGCAAGGTGAGCCAGGATATACATATGAGAACAATTTTCAAAGAGATCCAGCTAGGTAAGTAAGGATTTATCCAGCTAGAATCCTCTAAAAGCGAAAACTGTATCCCTTAGAATGACTAAATCTAGTTCCCTATGACATTAAGTAACTAGATGTAGTTGTGGCAAAAATGAGCCATCCCAGGGGGAGAGGCAAGTCAAAGAGGGCTTTTCAAATCTATGGGTGAATTTTGCACAACCTACCTGCAGAAACTGCAGATGTTTGGTCCATGGGTACAAAAAATACACATTGACCTTATAGCTAATCAAGGGAAGCATATGTGCAGTTTCCCTTTAAAAATGAACTATATGGTCCAAAGGTACAAAAATATCTGTGGAGTTAAAACTGTTTATTTAAACAAGGTACAAGCACATACAAGTTCGTATTGACAATACAATTGTAAACAATGTAATACACCACCCAAAAACAATGGTCAGCTACAAAATAGTACAATCCTCCTACAGAAATAAACAATCATAACTGCAAGAGAGCTCCAGTATTACTTAAAGAAATCAATTTCCCACCTCCAGGCTCAGTAAAGAGACCACTTATCCTACTACAAGGCAGCTTGGTCACAAAGGACATGTCAATCTTTCCAAGTAGGCAATGTTCGCCATCTTGCATTCCCAACAGGGTAAGTGGGAAAGTTCTCCCACATATAAGCGATGGTCAGTCATGCAGCATGAAGGAGTTGGTCTGTCAGTTTGTTTCTACCCTGCATACAAGATCAATTGGGCCATAAACCCAAAAGGCATAGTGAGGGATCAGCTCCCAATTGTTGTCCACATATTGTGGAAATGCAGTCCACTACTCCAGGACAGAAGAGTTGGACATTGCTACCATTTTCCACCACATATGTGTTAGTGGTTAGACTGCGGAGTTAGCAATCTGTTGTAGGTTAGACTGTGGAGTTAGCAATCTGTTGTAGGAGCTGCTAGGATTTAGCAGTCTGTTAGGGTTTGCTCCTTCCAAGGGGAGGAGTTAGCAATCCTGTTGAGCTTTGCTCCCCCAGAGGGGAGGAGCTAGCAATCTGATAGCGACTCTGCTAGGGTTAGCAATCTGTTGGCAAACTGTTAATGGAGTTGCTCCCCAGAGGGGAGAGGTCAGCAACCAGAGAGGAGGAGTGGCAACCTGATATACGAGAGTTCCCCTGAAGGGAGGTGTTGGCCATCTGTATGGTTCCTGCTAAGAAGTAGCAATTGGTTATGATACGGTTCCTGAGGAAGGATATGTTAGCAACAGTTGAGGGTTAGACTGCAAGGTAGCAGTTTGTTGTACTCAGCTCTGGAAGTGTAGAATAGGGATGTAAATCGTTTTTCTGACGACTGAAAATATCATATGATTGAAAATATCATATGATATTTTCAAAGTCGTCAGAAATTGGGGGCTCCCCGAAACCGATAGGAAAACCCCACAAAATTGTTCGTGGGGTTCTCTTATCGTTTTGGGGGAGGGCGGGAAAAACGGCACACAGAAACAACCCCTAAATCCACCCCAACCCTTTAAAACAGATCCCTTAGCTTCCCCCACCCTCCCGACCCCCCCCCCCAAAAAAACCTTTTACAAGTACCTGGTGGTCCAGTGGGGGTCCCGGGAGCGATCTCCTGCTCTCGGGCTGTCGGCTGCCACTAATCAAAATGGCGCCGATGGCCCTTTGCCCTTACCATGTGACAGGGTATCCGTGCCATTGGCCGGCCCCTGTCACATGGTAGGAGTAATGGACGGCCAACGCCATCTTTAAAAATGATGCAGTCCGATCGATCACTCTATCCAGCCCTTGATACGATACTGTTATTTAGATTTTAGACAATGCCGGAGATACAGTGGCAGCACACATTCAGTTATACCCCAGAACATGTGACTAGTATAGTACAAGAGGCATCTCTCTTTTCAGATACAACATCTTCTAGAGGCAAATTTTTAGATCAGTTAGGTGAACTTATATGGTTATACTAGCTGTACCCGGCCACGCGTTGCTGTGGCTCAGTCTGGTTAAATGGAAAAGAAAGAAAAGAGAAAGCGCACGTTTCTAATATGTTTAATTTCACAATGCTTTTGGGTATACAATATTTTTTGTTGTTCCATTGTCTGTGCAGATATAGAGATTGTATGGTTTGCCGACTGTAGAACACACAACATATAATTGTCCATGTGAGAAGCAATCCGTGTCTAGATGTAAACCGCATAATTCTAGAAATGAAAAAGAATGAAAAAAGAAAAAAACTAAACTATACTCACTAAATGAACGGTATGGTAAACGACACAACTTAATTCCAACGCAATGTCACACGAAATAATTAAATCAAAATGAAAATAAATCGAAATCTATGAAAATTCAATTTAACAATGCAATCGGAAGCATTGAAATGGAATCGTTAAATATTTAGTACAAGCCGTTAAGCCCGTTAAAACGGGCGAGATTTTTGTCCCCTCTCCTACGTCTTTGCTCTGCTCCGCTCCTCCCCCCCCCCCCAGCATCACGAAGGGCCAGAGGCGGCGGCAGTGGTAGGAGCCGTAGCGGTGGCCGAGGGGGATCTCGCCAGGTGTAATGGTCCTGCCATCCCAACTCCCTCCCCCCTTCCCCGGTGGCAGAGGGACAGGCTCAGACCCCTTTCACTCTATCCTTACAGGCCCCAACTCCTTTGCTCTCCCATTCCCCTCTACACTCAACCCCTTCCACTCTAACCTATAATTGGAGAGCTGGGGGGGGGGGGGGGTAGAGAATCTCTCTCTCATACAGCCCCCTACATAGGCTTCCTCTCTCTCTCTTTTTCTCTCTCTCTCTTGCACATACACTCTCCCTCTGTCCCTCACACACGCACGCCCAATCCCTCTCACACATATACACAATCCCTCATGTAGTCTCACTCTATCACTGGCACTCACACTCGCCTTCAGCGCACATTAACACACTTCTCTCTCACACAGTTAAAACGGGCGATATTTTTGTCCCCTCCCCACCTAAGTCTTTGCTCTGCACTCGCAAAAGCTTGCAAAGTTCCCACGCCTGTTGTGTCTCGGAGAGTGAGGAAAACACTCCATCCGTCCCCCCTCGCAAAGGGCAAGCAGCAGGCACTGCAACAGATTTGGGACACGTTGCCTAGCTTACTTTGCTCTTTCTGGGAGACCTGTGCCTTTAAAAAATCCGATCGGGGGCTTGAGAGGGAGAAGGAGCAGGGCTCTAGCTTTCACTTTCGTCATGTGCTTTGCTGGGAGTGGGGATGGAGCGATGCCTATGTAAACTGTTTCCGTGGTGGCTGAGACCCACAGGTGGCTTGACAACACTGCCTTCCCCCTCCCCCCCCCCCCCCCCGCAGTTGCGGGATATTTACTTGGCTTCTCCTTATCTGCGGGACTCAGGGGGCGGGGGAGGAGGGTGAGCTGTTCTCTGTTCAGCTCTTTGCACTTTGGCTGCTGCAGGCTGCAGCTGTTTGTGATCTCTTCACAGCCGCTTTCTACTGCATTTGCTCTGCTCCGGCCGTCCCAACTCCCTCCCCCCCTTCCCCGGCGGTGGACAGACTGGCTCGGTGACTCTTCTACCCTTTCCTCCTCCTGTGTGTAACTGTTCGGCAGTCCCTACTCCCTCCCCCCTTCCCCAGTGGCGGAGGAACGGGCTGAGCCATTTCTCGGAGCAGCGACTCGTCTGCCCTTTCCTCCTCCTCTCTGTGACACCCAGCATGTAGCTCAGAGCTCTATGGTCTGCACATGCTCAGTAGAGCTGCTCTCTACTGCGCATTTGCGGTCTGTCGGTCAGAGCCCATTTATATTGTAGATAGCGTTTGTTGCTTTTACGTCCAACAGATGGTGCTGTTTTTCCAAAAAAGCATGTTTTTACCTGTCACAGGTGTGACAGCTATATAATATAGGTATATAAAAACACGCGCATATTCGAATGCAACGTTGTGTCAAAATTTCAAAGCAATCGGTGAAGAACTTTCGGAGATTTAAGATTTTGAAGAAACGAACATTTACATTTTTATTTATATAGATAAATGTGCAGCGAGAGTGGAATTATGTGGCGCCAACCTTAATAAATATGTTTAAAAAAAAACATGTAGCGTTCCAAATTAATAAAGAATTAAACAATTCTTAAGCAAGTGGGCAGCCATTTTAAATAAGCATGCTTTGGATTTATTTCTGCTTATGACAAAACAAGAGTTTCCAAGCACAGATAATAGTACTAGAAGAGCACTTTAAACAGCAGAATGTAGACATGTTTGCTTCAGCTCTCAAGGAAATTCAACATAATATTGACCATTTTAAGACTAAACATATTAAGATTTCCAAATTTTGATAGGGATGAACAAGACTATGCCACTGCATAGGCCTATCCATAGTTGAACAACGTGTTATCCAGATAAGCCAGGGGTTACCAAGAAGTTTATCTTCTCCTCCTCAAATGACTCCTCTGATAGCTCTGATGATACAGTCAGGTCCTTTTCAGGTAAACAGTCTTTCTTTTATAGAGAGAGGTTCTCAGTTCCGCAAAACTTGTTGACAGTATCTGAATTCTTCTGGCAGTTATCAACAAGAGGAGGCAATAGAATAAGCCAGTCCAGAGGTCACAGGCCTTTCACAATCAGCGGTAATCAAATTTTCAGGCCAAAATCTTTCACCTCTACAGATTCATGTTATGTTCGGTGTGTCTTGAACTTAATAGTGGGGCCTTGGGTCGAGGCGAGCAAAGACTCTGCCCACAGGGAGGAGCCCTGTGGGCCCTTACCCCGACAGGCAAGGTCTCATCTGAGATACAATAGAGGAACAACTTTATTATACAGCAAATCCTGTAGAACAAAGCAGATGAGTCTGGAATCAGCTGATAGTCTAGTAGAACTCCGCAGCGCGGAGAGTCCCGGTGAATACATTTTCTAGGCTTGCTTGTGCAGGCTATCCCGGTAGTGGTCCGAGGTGTGGGGTAAACCGGAATTGGTCTAATATTTAGACAGAATGCACAAGACACGATGGATCCGGTAGTGGTCTGCAAGCGGAGTAACCCGAGAATCTGTGCCACAAAGGTAGTTTACTCACACCGGAAGTTAGAGGCAGAGGTAGCAAAGCCCCGAGGATGACTGGAGCAGGATCAGCCGGAGTAGATGAGAACGATGCAAGAACTCACTGAAATGAGAAGAGAGAGAGATGGCTCTCCGAGGAGCGGATAGCCCTGAGTGCGGCAAGGCCCCCGAGGAGCGGGTACCTAGGTCACTCAGTAGTCAGTGAGGAAGTCGCAGAGTAGCGGAACTAGCAGGACCTTGCTAACTCGTAGCTCAGATGGTCAGCTGGGTTTAAGTATCGTGAGCGGGTGACGTCATGCAGTGGGGATGCCCCTGAGGTTCCCGCCATGACGTAGTTAAAAGGGTGGCAGTAACCCCGCATGCCTAAGTAACCCCACGTGTGGAAGCGGAAGCTGCCATTGTGCCTAGACTTGGAGCTGTATAGAGAAAGGAGATGAGCAGCAAAGGTCACAGCTGCTGCAACTGACGGGAGCAACAATTCAATTACTAAATTATGGTTTTATCATATGTCCCTACATCGAGGCATCAATCTTTTGACAGTCAAGTATTATTATTATACAGATTTTTTTGTACTTTATAGATTTATCACTTTTTTTCACAACGAGAAATTGCATCATTGGATTTGTCAGTGGTAAAACCATGCTTCATTGGAAAATTCTGGGTCCAGTGGATCACATATTTTTACTTTTCAAAACCTAGATAGCCTGGAGCAGCAATCAGCCAAAATATACTATAATATAAAGGCATTCAGATCAAGGGACAGGAACTTTTATAAAGGCATGCAGGCACGCATGTGCACGCTTGTCAGCCTGTGCCAGGGACGCGGTCATTTTATAACATACGCGTGTATATGCGTGCATGTTATAAAATAGCCTAAACGAGTGCGCATGTGCATGCAATTTTAAGTGGATGCACACCTATGCCTGCGCAAGTGGGGGCATTTAAAACACATGTGCGCCGATGCCATTATCAGTTTTACAAGTTCGTTCCAGGTAAGCAAGAGCACTTCCAAACCTCTCTAGTTTAATAGCCTCCCTTCTCCCCTGTTAGCCCTGATCCTTAAAATCCTGCTGAAATGTTTAGGGTTTTTTGTTTAAGGCTTACATGCTATCCATAGCAGAAGTAAAGTTATGCGGCGGGGGACATGTACGAATATGTATTTATGTGCAAATTTGAAGGTGAAAGCCAGGAAAAAAAATCTGCTTGGCACAAGAAGGCTCAATTTGTGCACATTTCTCCTGGTCTGGGCAGATGTCAGGCTTTTAAAATTCACCTTTTAGTGAGCAATGAGGACCTGATTATTAAACTGCCTCATAAAGGTGGGGCTGTACTAGTTATGGATGAGCAACAATATAGATTGGAAATGTTGCAACGATTAGGAGACACACAATATTATTTTAAATTGATTGAAGTTACCACTCTCACATTGATGGAAGAGTCTTTTGACACAAGCACTGAAGCTTGGTTTTCTAACATCTAAAGAAGTGTCTTTTTTTTTAATCAAAATTTGGAAATCTTACATCTAAAGAAGTGTCTTTTTTTAATCAAAATTTGGAAATCTTAATATGATAAAAAAGACGTTCATAACCTAGAATTTTGTTTTTTAATACTCACTTTCTTGGATGTTTTATGCCAGTGATTAAAAACACTATCTGGCTTGGTGGCAATAATGTAGCTGTGTATGAACTGTTTTTTTTTTCACCCAATGTTTTATTAAGTACTAATATAAAATAAAATAAAAAAACAATTCAAATATACAACAAAACAAGATCTATAAAAATATTTGTATAATTCAGGCAATAATGTTGATACAATAGTATAATTTTGTGTTCCTTGTTTTTTTATTTTATTTATATATATAGAGAGAGAGAGAGAGAGACTCGTACATTTATTTATTTATTTATTTATTTATTTAATTTTATGTATTTATTTAAAAACGTTTCTATACCGCCGTTTAGTAATGTACCATCACAATGGTTTACAATTAGGCACGTAAATAAGTTTGGTTTGGTTTATAAATTATCTCGAGGGTGCCAAACTTTTTCGGTTATATGTTTCAATAATATACTCTATATGTAAAGTGGATTGGAATTTTCATTTATATGATTAATAGGATAATCATATACGTTTTATACTGTCCTTCTCTTAAATTAATACCTATGATAAAAATAATAAAGTAAGAAATTAAGCTTTTAGGTGACTTTCAGCTGTGTGTAGATGTTCTTACTCACCAACCTCACTTTGAAAAGCTTTTTTAAAGAGCCATGTTTTTAAACTTTTTTTGAAGAGTTTTAAGTCTTTCATTAATCTTATTTCGAGTGGCATTGTGTTCCATAATATTGGACCTGCTAAAGATAGTGCTCGTTCTCTAACTTGGGTCAGTTTTGCTCTTTTGACCGAGGGTATGGATAGTAGAGCTTTATTGGCTGATCTGAGATTTCTCTGGGGGACATGTAATCGTAGTGCAGTGTTTAGCTAATCAGCATTTTCGTCACTGATTAGTTTATGAATTGTGCATAGCGTTTTAAATTGCACTCTTTGTTCTATTGGCAGCCAGTGTAATTCGGCAAGTGTTTAAGTGATATGATCCCTTCTGCTTTTTCCAGTAAGCCGAGTTCTGTAGTATTTGTAGTGGTCTTAGTGTTGCATATGATAATCCTAGGAAAAGTGTGTTACAGTAGTCCATGCTAGCGAATATTAGTGCTTGCAGAACTGTTCGAAAGTGTGCTTGAGTTAATAAGGGTTTTAGCCTCCTAAGGACCATTAATTTGGCGTAGCCTTCTCTAACGTTCAGTGATATGTGTTGCTTAAGGCTGAGTTCCGTGTCGATTATTACTCCTAGGTTTCGAGCTTTCTCAGTTAGCTCCACTGTCTTGCATTTTTAAGTTTAATGTGATTCTGAATTATTCCAATGTTTTTTCTTTCAAGGTGTATAAATTCTGTTTTTTCAATATTAATTACTAGTTCCATTTGGTTTAGTTGTTGTTTTATCATATCTAGATATTCACACACGTCTATATCCAGACTCTGTTGCTGCTTTAGACCTTATTTCTTTTTTTTCCCTAATAATTTATCTCTCATAGTTCCCACATTTTGTAATAAAATTTATACTTTTAATTATAGTTATATCTGTTATTTACAAACATCTTTTGGAGTCCATCCTTAAGCCTTTTATTCTAATATGCTGTACTCGTACGTTGCTTGAACTAGTGTGAAATCTGCCTTGGAAAATCTTATGAAGGGCAAGATAGATGGACCCCAGTTCAAGTAAATTCAAATTGGTGGGTGAGACTAAGCTGGAGGAGCTTTCAGAAACTTAAAATACTAATTATTATGCATCTTTTGGCATGTCATAAAAATATTTAGAACAAATGTGTATCAACTGATCACAGACAGTTCGGTGTTCACTAAAGAAGAACCCGGAGAAGGACCATCGCTAGTTAACAAGAAACTGGAGGGGAGTGCAATGGATGAAACTCCGTTTACAGAAGACAATGTATGGGAAGAGCTAGGAAAACAAGGTGGAAAAGCCATGGGGCCTGATGAGGTTTATCCCAGGATACTGAGGGAGCTCAGAGATGTGCTGTCGGCTCCGCTGTGTGATCTGTTCAATAGATCCCTGGAAACGGGAATGGTGCCAAGTGATTGGAGAAGAGTGTCGGTGGCTCCGCTTCACAAGAGTAGGAGCAGAGAGGAGGCTGGAAATTACAGGCCGGTAAGCATCACCTCGGTGATTGGAAAAGTATTGGAGTCGCTGCTGAAGGAAAGAATAGTGAACTATCTACAAGCAGCAGAATTGATGGCCACAGGCAGCATGGTTTCACCAAGGGTTCCTGTCAGATAAATCTGATCGACTTTTTTGATTGGGTGACTAAGGAATAGGATCGAGGAAGAGCGCTCGATGTCATCTACTTGGATTTTAGCAAAGCTTTTGATATGGTCCCGCACAGGAGGTTTGTGAATAAAACGAGAAGCTTGGGTGTGAGTGCCAAGGTGGTGGCCTGGATATAAAACTGGTTGACGGACAGAAGACAATGTGTGATGGTAAATGGAACTTACTCCCCATCCCCATTCCCTTTAGAGAGGATGGGGATGGGGATGGGGATGAGAGCGGGGATGAGTGGAGTACCGCAAGGGTCGGTGTTGGGACCGGTCCTGTTCAATATCTTTGAGAGTGACATCGCAGACTGGATAGAAGATAAGGTTTGTCTATTTGCGGATGATACTAAGATCTGCAACAGAGTGGACACGCCGGAAGGAGTGGAGAGAATGAGACGGGATTTAAGGAAGCTGAAAGACTGGTCAAAGTTATGGCAGCTGAGATTCAATGCAAAGAAGTGCAGAGTCATGCATATGGGGTGTAGAAATCTGAAAGAAATGTATTCGATGAGGGGTGAAGGGCTGATGTGCACGGAGCAGGAGAGAGACCTTGGGGTGATAGTATATAACGATCTGAAGTTGGCGAAACAATGTGACAAGGCGATAGCTAAAGCCAGAAGGCTGGGCTGCATAGAAAGGAATATTAAGAAAAGGGAAGTAATTATCCCCTTGTACAAGTCCTTGGTGAGGCCTCACCTGGAGTACTGTGCTCAGTTCTGGAGACCGTATCTCCAAAGGGACAGAGACAGGATGGAAGTGGTCCAGAGAAGGGTGACTAAAAAGGTAGATGGTCTTCATCGAATGACTTATGAGGAGAAATTGAAGAATCTAAATATGTATACCCTGGATGAAAGGAGGAGCAGGGGTGATATGATACAGACATTCAGATACTTGAGGTTTTAATGATCCAAAGTCAACGACAAACCTTTTCCATTGGACAAAAAATCAGCAGAACCAGGGGTCATGATTTAAAACTCCAGGGAGGAAGACTCAGAACCAATGTCAGGAAGTATTTCTTCACGGAGAGGGTGGTGGATGCCTAGAACGCCCTTCCGGAGGAAGTGGTGAAGACAAAAACTGTGAACGATTTCAAAGGGGCGTCAGATAAACACTGTGGATCCATAAAGCCTGGAGGATGGAAATGAAGAAAAGAGTTATGGGGGTGGCTTGCAGGAATGACGGCTACTACCTAGTGATTAATACCCTTATTCAATAAATGTTCACACAGTTAATGAGACTTTTACATTGCTCTATGCTTCAACAGCAAGAGGAAATGTGGAAAAGAGGATTTGCATTCAGGCAGCAACCAACAAGGTAGCACAGTCTGGGTAAACAAATAAGTGTGGGAGAAGCTTATTTGTTGCGGCAATTACTACCCCATATCAATTAAGCCTGATACTTCACTTTCAATGCATATCCAGCATAAATCTCTGCTTCAATGTAATCTCTGCTTCAATGTTATCTCTGCTTCAACGGCAGGGGGAATGAAGAAAAGAGGATTTATATTCAGACAACAACCAACAAGGACTGAATTGCACAGTTTGGGTAAACAAATATTCCATTGGAAATGCCTTTGGAAGTTGTCCGCCTAGTGTCTAGATTTTGGACCTTTGGTTGCAGGGTTTTGGAAGGAGCCTTGTTGCCTGGTCTTCAGCCCAGGACTGGTCTTAGGTAAAGAGGAAAACATTCTCTGGTGATTGGGTTCAAGGTTCACAATGCAGGATAGCAGCCCTGATTCTGATTGAGATGGAAGCCCATAGCAGTAAGAGGAAACGACCGGCTCCTTCACCCTCCCCCTAAAGAGGGAAATTAAATGACAGCATACTGGAGAGGGATGGGGAGGGGAGAATTTTCAGTAAACCAGCTAGGTGCAAGGTATTCAATTTGTAGTTTCTTTTTAAGATTTGCTTAATATTTATGTGAATATAAAATTGGTACCTTTGTATCTGCTATTTCCAAGGCGGAGGAATGGAACAAATATACACTGGAAAATACAATTTTATGCACTTATAGCCTACTCCCCTGATCTAAACACATCCCCAGGTATGAAAGTGTGAAATTGCATGCAGATTTTAGCTGCTATAAGGGGTACAATTTTTACCCCAGGGGTTCTAGCTACCGATCTCGATAGCTGGCTAGTAAAATCCCTTCGAAAATGGATTTCATGGTGTCATAAATATATTTCCTTTTGTTTGAATTTGCTATGAATTCAATCAGTTTGCTATGAATTCAATATCAGTTTTTATATGACACATAAAAGTGAACAAAATTTTGTAGTGTGTGTGTGGAGGGAATTTTACTTTGCTGGAAAAAATAACAATTGTAAGGCAGGTCATGTCCCTTGTTTGTAAGCTGAGATTATATTGTATGCATTTTGATCAAAGTGGGGAAATCTGAAAAGTAGCTAAATAGTATTATGTCATATATAAATATACATGACATAGGAAGACTGGGACAATAACTTTTAAACAGGCGCATGGGCGCACATTCGCCAGCCTGCGCCCAGGGATATGGCCATTTTATAACAGATGCATGTATATGCGCGTATGTTGTAAAATAGACTGACCGCATGCACATGTGCGCACAATTCTAAGTGAGCGCGCTCCTATGCACGCAAATGTTGCTTCTACCACATAAATGGAGGGATTCTAGTACACACGCGTGCCAACGCCATTTCCAGTTTTCCCACTTCGCCCAGGTAAGGGATAGGAGCTCTAACTTCTAAACCTCCTAGTTTAAGAGCCTCCCATTTCCCCTTTTAGCCCCTACCTTTAAAATCCCGCCAATCTATTTTCCTTTATTGCTTACACATCCTCCACAGCAGAAGTAAAGCTAGGCGGCAGGGGACCCCGGTGCGCGCCTGTGTGTGCGTAAGTATTTACGTCCAAATCTGGTTGAAATCCAGGAACACCTATGGCCTTGCCCAGACCACATCCACGCCCTGCCTTTTTTTTTTTCCGGAACTTTTCACTTGTGCGAGTAGCGGGAGATACGCACGTGCATGGGTGCCTTTTAAAATCTGCTCGGCGCGCACCGGCCCCACGTGTTCATGTATCTTCCGGTTTTGGCGCACGCTGGGCTTTTAAAATTCGCCTTTCAGGTTGCAGCTGGGAAGATTTTTTTGGGTTAGGGCAGTGAAGCACAGGAACAAGCATCTCAGGAAGGTGGTGGTGGGATCTTGGCCCCTTGGAAATTCAAGAGCAGGCCGCACCAGCATCGGTCTGGAACGGCTCGGGCACAGGGGGGCTACCAGATAACATTGCCAGGGCCCCTTCCAGTTTTTTTGTCCTTTCTGTGATTAGAAAGGCTGACGCACATGGCTCATACGAACAGCAGCTCGGCATTTCTTCACTTTTTAAGTACACTGTTAGAGGGGTGCTGGGGAAGAGAGAGAGAGAGAGCGCTCCCAAAAGGTTCTCATTCTCTTTTAATGAAAAATATAGGTGCAATAAAATGCAGCGTGAGGCTTAATGGATATGGCTCACCTCCAACACAGCTCTTGAAAGGAACTTCAGGAGAATGCAACCACCACAGCTTCACCTGAGGGACCAAATCAATGTGGAGAAGTTTGTCTCTCTCAGAAGACAGGGGCTACTGAGCAGTTAAAAACTATATCTCTCAACTATTTAAACTATCATAGGAAACAACCCTCCCCCTCTTAAAATACAGAGTGACTATCTTATACGATGAAGAAAGGAAGGAGAGAGAGAGAGAGAGAAAGAGAAAGAGAGAAAGATAAGAATACAAAGAGAAAGCTAGACGAGGATCAGTGAGGATTGTAGGGAACGAGGCCGGACGTGAGAATTGTAGCTCAGAAGCTTTACCACATTGAGCCCTCCCGTGCATTCTTTTGTAAAATTTTTACAATTTAGGGTCGGACGTAGAAAGGGGTTTCTCCCATATTGAGGGCATATTTCAAAGGAATCTCCATGAGTAAAAGAGAGGTTAGAAGCAAAATGAAAAAAAAATTCTTTAGAAACAGTCCACTGCACTGGGCCGGATTTTACGAGGTACGCGCAGGCGTACATTTGTGCGGGCAACCCGGAGCACACAAATGTACGCCCAATTTTATAACATGCACGTGCAGCCGCGTGCATGTTATAAAATCCAGGGTCAGCGCGCGCAAGGGGTGCACAATTGTGCAACTTGCGCGCGCTGAGCCGCGCAGCCTTCCTCCGTTCCCTCCACCCACCCCCACCTTACCCTCCCTTCCCCTACCTAACCTGCCTCCCAGCCCTACCTAAAACCCCCCCAACCTTTATCTTATAAGTTGCGCCTGCCTCTGGGCAAGCGTAGGTTATGCGTGCCGGCCGACAGCTGGCCTGCAATCCCGGGCACAGCGGCAACTGGCCGCTGTGCCTGGAGGCTCCGCCCCGCCCCTTTTTTCAAGCCTCGGGACATACGCGTGTCCTGGGGCTTGCGTGCATCGCCGGGCCTATGCAAAATAGGCTCGGCGCGCACAGGAGCGGTTACGCGCGTAAATCCACCTGGATTTACGCGCGTAAGCTTTGAAAATCTGCCCCTAAAACAGTAACTTTCAAACCAGTACGTGGGCGCACATTTGCGAGTGTGTGTCGGTGCACGCACAGGGATGTGGCTATTTTATAATTTGCATGCATATTTGCCAAGCTGCGTGCCCATGTGCGCCTAATTTTAAGTGAATGCACGCATGGGCGCGCAAATCTCGCTTCCACCGTGTAAGTCGGAGGATTTTAAAAGGAGCATGCTTCCATACCAGTTCATCCATTTAACAGCTAGGTCTCACAACCCCCTCCCCCCACCCCACCCCGTTTTAATAGCCTACACTTCCTCCAGTTACCCCCAACTGTTAAAACCCCTCAGAAATGGCTCGATCCTTTTATTTATAATTTACAAGTCATCCATAGCAGAAGTAAAGTTACGCGGCGGGACGACTTTGGTGTGCGCCAGGGTACATAAATATTTAGGGGCACGTCTCTTAGCCAAAACCCCGAAGCGCCCACTCCCCACCCGGATTATGCCCATGCCCCAGTCCTCTTTGGAGACTTTTGAGATGTGCACGATGCAGCATTTACGCGTCTCTATATGGACGCTTTTTTAAAAATATGGCCGGAGTACAAGCCTGACTTCTTCGTGCATCCCCTAATTAATGAGCACATCGGGCTTTTAAAATTCACCTTTAAGTGAGAAAAATGGACAGCACTGGGAATAGGCTGGGTCAGGGGAACGTCATGCTGGGTTTCATTTTAAAATCCCCATGCAGTCTTTATCCCACATATTTACCACCTGTAGAGTACGTGGAGTAAAGGATTCCTGCACCACGGGCTGCCACAGGAGTTTCCCTTCGAAAACTGTCTGGCAGACCTGCAAGGTGCAACGTCACATAAGAACATGCCATACTGGGTCAGACCAAAAGCCCATCCAGCCCAGTATCCTGTTTCCAACAGTGGCTATTCGAGGTCACAAATGCCTGGCGGGATCCCAAAGAGTAAATAGATTCCATGTTGCTTATCTCAGGGGTAATCAATTGATTTCTGCAACTCCACCTTCATAACGGTTTGTGGACTTTTCCTCTAGGAACTTTTCCTCTAGGTCCATTCAGTCTGCCCAGCAAGTTTTCGTAGAGTAGTAACTGCCACTGCAGGTAAACTCCCAAGAGTAGTAATTGCTACTCCAAGCTGCTTACCCCATGCCTTCTGTTAAGAATAATAGCTGCCGCCCTGCGCAGGTTACCCCCGAGCAGAGATGTAACAAAAGTTACCTGATCTCTTTATTTTCATTTTTATTGCCAGTAGGGATCATCTGCGTTTGTCCCAGACCCTTTTGAATTCCATTACTGTTCCTGTCTTCACCACCCCTTCTGTTGAGGGTATTCCATGCATCCACCACCCTTTCTGGGAAGAAATACTTCCTGACCTAATTCCTGTGTCTTCCCTCTTGCAGTTTCATATTGTGGCCCCTAATTTTACAACTTCCTTTCCATCAGAAAATATTTTATTTTTTTGCATCATTAATTCCTTTTAGGTGTTTGAAAATGTTTCTCCCCTGTATATATATATATATATATATATACCTCCAGTGTATATATATATTTATATAAACCCTGGAGGAGAGGAGAAACCACCAAACCACTACAAATGTTACAGAACTCCGCTGCCAGGATCCTAACTAATTCTAGCAGAGGAGAACACATCACTCCAATCCTTAAAAACCTATGTTGGCTCCCCATTAAATCCAGAATCTTGTACAAAGTTCTAACTATAACCCACAAGACCATTCACTCCCAAACCTCGCTAGAACTGAACTGCCCCTTCGTCACCACTCATCATCCAGACCGATCAGAACCAGTTATTTAGGCACCCTCTATGCACCTCCAGCCAAGTCATTGCTTAAGAAACGTGCATTCTTGACCGCCGGTCCCACACATTGGAACGCCCTCCCCAAGGACCTTCGACTAGAAACCTGGAGGCAAACGTTTAAGAAAAAGCTTAAGGCTTGGCTTTTCACAAAAGCCTTCACTTAGCCTCAATAACCCCATCACCTCAGCTTTGTTCTGGCCGCTCTTTGCTCATTCTTAACCTTTACCCCGTGCTAGTCTACTCCCGGAACATGATCCGGGGTTAGAAAAATCACGGGGGCCATTGCCCTTTTGTTCATCTGTTTTTCAGGTATATTCTCACCTTTTTTCATACAATTGTGTTTAATACGTTAGATGTAATACTAAATTCTCGGTTTTATAACATTATAATTCTTATTACTTACACCTTGTTATTTTATCACACGTGCTTACTACGTTTGATGTAATGCTAAGTTTCTGGTTTAATTGTAATTCTTATTACGTACGCCTTGTTATATGTATCCCACATGTCCGATATAATTTCTAACTTTAGTTCTCTGTAAACCAACGCGAAATGTACTATTACATGAACATCAGTATATAAAAGCCTATAAATAAATAAATAAATAAATGTAAACTAGATAAATAAATAAATATTTAGGTCCTTCAATCTGATCTCATAAGTCTTTCCATGCAGACACAGCACCATTTTGGTTCCCTTTCTCTGGCCGGCTTCCATTCTGTTCTTAATCTCTTTGAGACGAGGTCTCCAGAACTGAACACAGTAATCCAGGTGAGGCCATTTTTCAAAATGGCGTCGGCCAATTCTTTGCCCCTCTCATGTCACAGGGGCTGCCCAATGGCACCGGTAGCCCCTGTCACAAGATGGGGCAAAGGGCGGGCGGTGCCATTTTGACTAATGGCAGCCGCTGTCTCGCGGGCAAGAGGTCACTCTCGGACACCCCTCCCCGTCAGACTACCAGGTTAATTTTGGTGAATCCTGGAGGAGGGGAGTTGTGAGGAAGGGCTATACTGGGCAAAGGGGTCATCTGTGGAAAGCTCAATATTTTAATAAATGGGAAGTGTTGGGGCAAGTTCTGTGTTATTTTTAAATATTGCATCCATAAAATCAATAGGAAAAACAGCATGAAATTTCATGCTCTTTCCTATCTTTTTTTTAAATTCCGAAATGCAATGAAATAGGAAATATCATCGGTATTTCCTATTTTGTTACAACTGAATTCTCATCTCTGTTAATTTGAAATATATTCCACCACCTTGTGACCCAATTCTATGCAGGACCATATCAAAAGCCTTGCTGAAATCTACATAAATCACATTAAATGCTTTTCCTGGATCCAATTAGTCACTGAAACAAAAAAAATCAATGAGATCTTTTTTTTGACAGGACCTTCTGCAGATATACCCTGTTGTCTCGGATCCCGTAACCACATTGGACTGTAGATTTATCATTATCCTTTCCTTTCAGCAGAGACTCCATTAAGTTTCCCACCACCATCGCAAGGCTAACTGGCCTGTGGTTTCCAGCCTCCTCCCTGCTACCATTTTTGTGAAGCGAGACCAGTTGCCCTTTTCCAGTCCTGGAGCACTACTTCAGTCTCCAAAGATCTACTGAACAGGTCCTTCAGCAGACCCATCAGGATTTCTCAGAGCTCCCTCAGTATCCTGGGAGGTACCTCATCCGGCTCCATGGCCTTGTCCGCTTTCAGTTTTCTTTAGTTCCACCCATGCACTCTCTTCGGTAAATGGGGGATTTACCCCACTCTCGTCTGTTCTCTTGCCAACAGCAATGGTCCTTCTCCAATGTCTTCCTTGGTGAAAACCCAAACAATTATTTGTTCAATATTTCTGCCATTTCTTCATCTTTCTACCAAACTTTGCTACTTGACTCTTTTCAGTCTTACAATGTCACCTCTGGCCTTCCTCATTTCTCTGATATATGAGGGCCAGCAAGCACCATGAGAGGCTGCAAATTGGCCTCACAGAGGGTAATTTTGTGAAGTTACTAAACAAATGGCGGTATATAAAAACTGCAAATAAATAAATTTAAAAAGCATTTCCACGGGTAAAACAGTTTTTTCCCTGCGGAAATGAGTTATTTTAAAATTGTCTGCCTTATATATGGGTAAATGTACGTGCATATTTCCTGTTCACGCATATGTTTATCTCATATATGAGTTTACCTGCACTGAGTGGACACATTCCATGGGGGGAAAGAGTTGGGTAAGAATCAGATTTGCATATATTTGAAAATTTAAATGTATGTGCATAAATTTTCCCAAATTCTTTTCACGCACTAAATGCAAGTGTAAATGTGTGTGGGTAAATTTGGTGCACTATTTTTCACAGTGGAATTATGACAAGTCCGCTTCGAAAATTGGTATAAAGTACATGCATACGTACCAACGTATGTGTGATGTTTAGCTTGGAGAAGAGACGACTGAAGGGGGATATGATAGAGGTCTTTAAGATCATGAGAGGTCTTGAACGAGTAGATGTGACTCGGTTATTTACACTTTCGAATAATAGAAGGACTAGGGGGCATTCCATGAAGTTAGCAAGTAGCACATTTAAGACTAATCGGAGAAAATTCTTTTTCACTCAACGCACAATAAAGCTCTGGAATTTGTTGCCAGAGGATGTGGTTAGTGCAGTTAATGTAGCTGGGTTCAAAAAGGGTTTGGATAAGTTCTTGGAGGAGAAGTCCATTAACGGCTATTAATCAAGTTTATTTAGGGAATAGCCACTGCTATTAATTGCATCAGTAGCATGGGATCATCTTAGTGTTTGGGTAATTGCCAGGTTCTTGTGGCCTGGTTTGGCCTCTGTTGGAAACAGGATGCTGGGCTTGATGGACCCTTGGTCTGACTCAGCATAGCAATTTCTTATGTTCTTATGTTCTTACAAAATTACCCTCACAGAGGTTGATATAAGGAGGGCATAAACTATCACTTGTTTCATTTTAATTAATGTGCACTGTCAGATGAATTTTAAAAGGAGTTACATGTGTATATGTAACATACCATTGCAGCAATTTTAAAACGCCATTTACACGTGCAAAGTGCACATCCACATGAATATCTTACGGATAATTCAATGGCATATATTGTAGCAATTTTCAAAAGCCCATTTACACAGGTAAAGTGCATCTGTGCGAGAGAATTTAGGAGTAGTAACCACCGTAACAAGCAAGCTACTCCCCACTTTTTTTGTGAATGGAAATCCTTTTTTCCACATTACCGCTTGCCGTTGAAGCTTAGAGCAATGTTGGAGTCGCATTAACCATGTGTATATTGAATAAGGGTATTATATCCAGGTAGTAGCCGTCATTCCCACGAGCCACCCACTCTTCATTCACATCCTCTAGACTTTATGGATCCACAGTGTTAATACCACGCCTCCTTGAAGTCCTTCATAGTTCTGGTCTTCATCACTTCCTCCGGAAGGGCATTCCAGGCATCCACCACCCTCTCCGTGAAGAAATACTTCCTGGCATTGGTTCTGAATCTTCCTCCCTGGAGTTTTAAATCGTGACCCCTGGTTCTGCTGATTTTTTTCTGACAGAAAAGATTTGTTGTTAACTTTGGATCATTAAAACCTTTCAAGTATCTGAAAGTCTGTATCTTATCACCTCTGCTCTTCCTTTCCTCCAGGGTGTACATATTTAGATTCTTCAATCTCTCCTCATAAGACATTTGATAAAGACCATCCACCTTTTTGGTCGCCCTTCTCTGGACCGCCTCCATCCTGTCTCTGTCCCTTCAGAGATACGGTCTCCAGAACTGAACACAGTACTCCAGGTGAGGCCTCACCAAGGACCTGAACAAGGGGATAATCACTTCCCTTTTCTTACTCGATATTCCTCTCTCTATGCAGCCCAGCATTCTTCTGGCTTTAGCTATCGCCTTGTCACATTGTTTCTCCGACTTCAGATTGTTAGACACTATCACCCCTAGGTCTCTCTCCTGCTCCGTGCACATCAACCCTTCACCCCCTCATCGAATACAGGTCTTTCCGGCTAAATTCTAATCGGTTTTAATGCGTACCTGTTATATTTTTTTATGTTATATTTTTATTACACACCTAAATCATATGCATGTATGTTTATAAAATTGGTAGGAAAAGTAAGTGTTGTCATTGCATTGGAAATATACATGTATTCTGAAACATACGTGCATATGTTTGGAGCACACGTATGTGGAATTTTATAAACTGTGCAGTTCCTGCTACATAGTTTATAAAATACTATGATAAATCTCTGCATGTCGACTCACATGTGCACATGCAGTAATGTGAATAGCTTTGAAAGTTAGGCTCCTGGTGCATAGCATTTTTGTGCTCAGCAAATGGTATACGTATCAAATAGTGCTAGCACACTAAAGATAGTAAATAAGCAGTTGTTACTAAGAAAACCTCACTGGGATTAACAGCGCATGTTAATTCATGTTAATGCAATTTGATACATATACCTTAAAAAAACCTTATTGTGCAATGTTGCATTGGTTTTTTAGTCTATTTTCAGAAGATATACCTTGTGAGAGGATAATTCAATATTCAGAGGTCAATGTTCAAAAGATTTACCTGGTTAATCCACTTTTTACTTGCCAGCTGCAGAGATTTATCAGGGTAAGAACAAGGCTGTGCTGGGGTATTCCCAGCGTAGGCTTTTTCAGTTTAAGCCATGCAGCAGTATATTCAGTGCTATCTAGTTAATTGGTGCCGACAACACCATCCACACAAATGCCTGCCCTAAATCTACCTGCATAAAATTTGTGTGGATAGATTTAGCCAGATATTCAGTGGATCGTTAAGCTAAATAACTGCTGCTGAGGATCCAGATAAAGGTAGCCGGGTAAGTTTAGCAGGCTATTCAATATTGACCCTATACTGTTTTTCACAAAAGAAAAGAGCACTGGGTCCCATCTAGCCTTGAAGCAACCTAGGTTACATCTTTTTTCTCTGTGAAAAAAGGTGACCTAACAATATGGCACCTACCACACATATTCTTTTGCGAGTAGATAACATAGTATGTACAAAACTGTGTAGCACCACTCTCTTGCACAAAGTGCTTTTATCTATAATTTCCTACAAATAAAGTATATACACTTTAATTTAATATACTTCCTGATGAAGGTCCAGTTGAAGGTAGACTGTGTGAGAAAGTTGCATTACACTATTCCTCTAGTTTCAGAAAATAAATATAGACGACCATATTCAGTCACTGTCCAGCTAACCTTGGAGGTATATTCACTACTGAATTTAGCTGGCTAACTTTATAGATAACTTTATAGATAACTTTAGAACAGCTCTTTGGCCCAACCAGACTTAGGCCTGGATTTTCTAAGGTCGCAGATCTTAGAAAATCTGGCGGTAACAGGGGGCGGAGGGGGGGGGGGGGGGCAAAGCGGGAGGCGGGCCTGCCAAAGCGCCACCGTGAAAGGTGGTACTATTGGGCAAGCTGCTGGCAGCGTAAAAGGTCCTTACCTTTTCACCATCAGCGGTGTCTTCGCGGCGTTCGCCCCAGTGCCACCCCAACTCCTCCCCTTCCGGTGCGGACGCCGCCCAGAAACACCCCCCACCGGCGATCCGCATAGAAAATAACCCCCTTAGCTGGCTAAGTTATCCAGCGAACTCTGAATATCAGTTAGCCAGATAACGTAACCAGCTAATTGAATTCCTGCCAGTTACGCCTCCAGAATGCCTCTAACTTATCCAGCCCAACTCTTCATTTAGCTGGCTAAGATCTAAATTAGCCGGCTAACGGCTTATGAATATGGACTTCCTAATTTATATCTAGATGCCTTATATTACAGACACATTTACATGGAAAAGTCTGAGCAGTGACTCACTGACTCTCCTAGAGAAACTGTGTTTGTGCAATGAGGTGTCTTGCTACAAATTATTGTTCTAGGTTTGGTGGGGGGAAGGAGCATTTACATTTATTAAATTTATAGACCGTCTAACACAAAAAAGGTCTAGGCAGTTAACAATAAAACACGCATAAAATAGGTTAAATTATTTAAAAAAAAAATAAAATTACAATTAGTAAATAAAATAAGAAAAATAAAATAATATTTCAAAGCATAAAACTCAAGAATAGGCAGATTTAAACAAAAAGGTCTTAAGGAGACATTTGAGCTTTTTGCCGGTTTCACACTTTCGTATTTCAAGAGGGAGAGAATTCCAGAACATAGGTCCGCCCATTGGAGAAGGAACATTCACGTGTAATATAGAGATGTGCTAATTTTGGCAAAGGAACTTCCAGAAGGAGATGTTATGATGAGCGTAGGGAGCGAGTAAGTTGATAGAATTTGAGTAGGGAATTAGCGCATGGACAGGAATCATCAATCAAGAGTTTGTATAAAATCGTGCCGAATTTGTATTTAAATCGTTCGGATATGGATAGCCAATGTAGATGAATTAGAGTAGGTGTGATATGGTCTGAGCGTTTTGTGCAGCCAAATTAATGAGGAGTTGACTGGGTCGTAGTATAGCAAGAGGAAGGCCAATATTCAGAGAATTACAATAACCGATAACTGGACACTTTTCATTTCTTTTTGGTTTTCTATTTTTGTATTGTTTGATATTTTTTGGGGATGAATTAATTAAAGTTTATGGGGGTTAAGAAATTTGAACATATAACTTCCATGCTGTTATCATTATACTGGTTGCCAATAAAGTAGAGGGCTCAATTTAGAATTTTGGTTATTATTCAGAAACTACCATATTCAGAGAATTGCTGTCTGTTAGCTGAAGGACTAAATTGTATACACCAATTCATCCATTGTGCTGCTCAGACACCAATTTGTTGGCATTACAGGCAGCAGACTGTTATAAGATGCAAAGTACACAGAACTAGGCTTTTTATTACGCGGGTCCTAGATTATGAAACACTTTGCCAGCAGAGGTTCGGGCCCAGAGGGACATAAAACTGTTCAGAAAAGGAGCAAAGGCATGGTTATTTGTAAAAGCATATGCATGAGGGTACTTTGCTTAGTTTATTATTATTTTATGTGGTTTTGTATTTATGTTTGATTTTGTATGTTTCATTGTTATCTGCACTGGACATTTCCTGTGTAAGTTGCGGAATATAAGATTTCATAAATAAATAAATAAATGCATACATACAGTGAAATAAGAAACAGACAAAATGAATGAAACAAACACTTTTCCAATGCACATGCCCTCCCTTTTAGCTGCTCTGAGGTGGGCAATTTTCACACAGGCCATGTTACCCAAGTTAGAAAATAGCCTGCAAAATGTCTGACAGAAATCATGCACTGTGATTCGCCAAACAGCATCATGTGACCATGCACTGACATACTTCAGCGCATTGTGCAAGCAGCATGAGGTAGCAAGCAGTGAGCAGGTCAGGTAGCCATTGGTACTGCATGAAGACAGCCTCAGTGAAACTAAAACTGTAACATTACCTCTCACCCAGCTGCTCCTTGAGATTGTCTCTCCTTACCTGACAGCACTGTGGCCCTGCTTTTGCCCTGCTGTTATCTGACCTCGGAGCAGAATAGAAACAAACTGATCCGCTGAACATTTCAAGGAGCTCCACCTTATTTTATCCCAAATGAAAGTTTAGCTTTATGGAGAGAATTCAAAATCAAGGGCCCACTTGCCCAGCTCAATTTTAACATGTCTCTCTCTCTTGTATGACAGGTGTCTCTCTCTTTATTTCCCCCAATTCCATTAAAGGGCAGGGGAAAAGTACCCAGGGAGTACTTTTCCATTATTTATACTTCTTTTCCACTTTTACAATGGTAGCTCAAGGCAAAGCACAGTAATAATAGTTTCTGTGGTCCAAACAGCAGTCCTAGTCCAGTTTATAGTAATTGCACTGGGGAGAAATGTCTGCAGCCTCCTCAGGGATGCAACTCACGGTAGCTGGCTCAACATACGGGCACCAGGAGGGACATTTTCAAAGGATTAGTCAGGAGCTCGATTTATATGGACAGAATGCCTGAATCTGCCTAAGTGGATTTGCAGCCGCTTAAAAAGTATACTCGTGAACATGCTCTAAGCCACAGTGAAAAGACGTTTTCCAGGGGACAAAGCCTATATGCATACACTAACATTTAAAACATGTATGCATATATACATACATAGATATGCATAATTTTATAACATTTGTAGAGAAATGTGTGCTCCTACATTACAAATATATGCACACACTGAAACATAACATACGTGCTTCTGGGGCAGAAATTCACGATATTTTATAAACTATGTAGTTTCTGCCCCACATTTTATTAAATACTAGCGCATAAATCTCTATGTGCCCACTTATGCACACAAAGGGGCAGATTTTCAAAGGGTTACGCACGTAAGATACGCGTGTAACCCCCGAAAAGCTGCCCCTGCGCGCGCCGAGTCTATCTTGCATAGGCTCGGCGGCGCGCACAAGCCCCGGGACGCGCGCATGTCCCGGGGCTTGCAAAAAGGGGCGGGGCATGGGCAGTCCCGGGGCGGGGCGAGGCATGGCCTGAGCCTCCAGGCACAGCGGCCTTTTGCTGCTGTGCCCGGGATCGTGGGCCGGCCGTCGACCAGCGCACGTAAGTTACGCTTGCCGGGAGGCAGGCGTAACTTCTTCAACAAAGGTAATGGGGGGTTCTAGATAGGACTGGGGAGGCGGGTTAGGTAGGGGAAGGGAGGGGAAGGTGCGGGGGTCGGAAGGAAAGTTCCCTCCGAGGCCTCTCCGATTTCGGAACGGTCTCAGAGGGAACAGAGGCAGGCTGCGCGGCTCGGCACGCGCGCACCCCCTTGCGTGCACCGACCTTGGATTTTATAACATGCGTGTGGCTGCACGCGCATGTTATAAAATCGGGCGTAGATTTGTTCGCTCCAGGTTGCGCAAACAAATCTGCCCCAAATGGTATACTAAGGATAGTTTTAAAAGTTAGGTGCACAGATATGGATGGGAAAGCTCTCCAGTTCCTGACATCTCCTGTTTATGTAGTTTCATAAAATAAAACTCATTTACAATATTAACAGAGAAAAGAGAGGGGTAGGGTAGGTCCCAAGTAGCCAGCAGAGGCTTGGAGACCACCTAGAAACAGCCTTATGCCCTATCTGCATTTTCTCTATGAAAAAAAATGTTTGAACAATAAGGTATCCTGCCACCTTCTTATTCATTCAACCAGATAAGAGAAGGCAATATTCAAAGCTATTTTCACATATAAAATAGCGCTTTATCTGTAGAAATGGGCTCATTGAAAATACCCTCTATGTGGTTAAAACTATACCTTATTGGTTAGGCATTGAATTCATAGGCCCAACAGGTTGCAACAAGGCTGACTTATACCCATTAGTAATAGTAGTAAAGTAGCCTGACTGAAAAATTGACCCACCTTCAAATGCAGGCTACAAAGCATGCATACTTTTAGCTGCGTTGAAAAGCAGGGTTTCAATGGACATGTTTAGATCAAGGGAGGAAAACAGTCGGTGCATCTTCAATTTTCAAATATGTGTATGCTGTTTTGCCCTCCCCTTACTACTTTCCCCCCTCCCCCGCTACTTGCACAAAGAGCTGGCAAGAAGAAACCGGATGCTTTTGATGCTCTTCTTTGCACCTGTTAATGTTCAAGGGAAGCAAACTGGATTATTTCTCTTAGAAAATTTGCATAAGTTAAGCATATTAAAAGCCCAAAATAGGTTTGCAACTATGCAGGCCGTTTGAGAACCAGCTTCTGAAAAATCCTTGCTGTGCTAAAAAAAAAAAAAAAAGAATGTATGAATGATTTGCCAAGGTAAACATGAATAATGATTCCTAAATTCATTTAGCCAGCTAATTCAGAAGATAGCCAGCTAAATTAATATTTGGGCACATACCTGGCTAATCTCTAGCCCGCTAATCAGTTAGGTGGTTAGAATCTAAATGGAGAAGTTAGGGGCGTTCCGGGGGCAAAACTGGGAGTCGCTGAGTTAGCCAACTAAGTTAAACGGCAAACTCCTACAGAATCAGCTGGATGACTCAGCCAGTTAAGACTTGTCAGGCCAAAGAACTATCCAAACGTTAGCCGGCTAACTTTAAGATAGTCAGCTATTTTCAATAATGTGACTGCACTATTGAATATACCTCCAAAGTTAGGGCCTCATTTACCAATATCGCATTGGTAACGCATTAAGGGGCGTTTCCCATGCAAATGAGGCTTTTTTCGTGCAGCGGGAAAACATCGCGTGCCGCGATGTGTTCACCATTCGCGAAAATGCAAGGTGTCTAGAGAGAGAGAGAGAGAAAGAGAGAGTTGCTATAAATTCTACTCCCTAGACAGGTATTTGTATCCCTATGAGAGGCCCACGTAGTAACTCAAGGTGGGGATTAGGTATTAGTGTAGGGGGTTGGGGGCCACTTTCACATTCAACGTGAGACGTACGAACAGAACAGTGGTCTCTTGTGAAGATTTGATGGCCTTCGGAGTGAGGAAACTCACTCCAAGATGAGATTTGGGCAATGTTCTCTCCACCTAGCTTGATGGACACTCTACCTGGGCAACAACAAGCTAGGTGGAGAGAACATTGTCCAAATCTCATCTTGGAGTGAGTTTCCCCACTCCGAAGGCCATCAAATCTTCACAAGAGACCACTGTTCTGTTCGTACGTCTCATGTTGAATGTGAATGTGAAAGTGGCCCCCAACCCCCTACACTAATACCTAATCCCCACCTCGAGTTACTAGGTGGGCCTCTCATAGGGATACAAATACCTGTCTAGGGAGTAGCGCGGACAAGAAACTTATTAACACTAGTCTAGGGACTGGACTAACATCCTAGAGGCGCAGTCCATATGTATTTCACACATTAAGAAAGGTGGAAGGAACGCAAAACAATTACCATCATGGTTAAAAGGAGAGGTGGAAGAGGCTATTTTAGCCAAAAAAAAATCCTTCAGAAATTGGAAGAAGGATCAATCTGAAGAAAATAGTATAAAACATAAGCATTGTCAAGTAAAGTGTAAAACATTGATAAGACAGGCGAAGAGAGAATTTGAAATGAAGTTGGCCATAGAGGCAAAACCTCATAATAAAAACTTTTAAAAATATATCCAAAGCAAGAAATCTGTGAGGGAGTCGGTTGGACCATTAGTTGACTGAGGGGTTAAAGAGGCTCTTAGGGAAGATAAGGCCATTAAAGATTAAATGAATTATTTGCTTCTGTGTTTACTAATGAGGATGTTGGGGAGATACCAGTTCCGGAGATGGCTTTCAGGGGTGATGAGTCAGACGAACTGAACGAAATCACTGTGAACCTGGAAGATGTAGTAGGCCAGATTGACAAACTAAACAGTAGCAAATCACCTGGACCGGATGGTATGCATCCTAGGGTACTGAAGGAACTCAAAAATGAAATTTCTGATCTATTAGTTAAAATTTGTAACCTATCATTAAAATCATCCATTGTACCCGAAGACTGGAGGGTGGCCAATGTAACCCCGATATTTAAAAAAGGCTCCAGGGGCAATCTGGGTAACTATAGACCAGTGAGCCTGACTTCAGTGCCAGGAAAAATAGTGGAATCTATTCTGAAGATCAAAATAGTAGAGCATATAGAAAGACATGATTTAATGGAACACAGTCAACATGGATTTACCCAAGGGAAGTCTTGCCTAACAAATCTGCTTCATTTTTTTGAAGGGGTTAATAAACATGTGGATAAAGGTGAACCGGTAGATGTAGTGTATTTGGATTTTCGTAGAAGCCTCATGAGAGGCTTCTACGAAAACTAAAAAATCATGGAATAGGAGGCGATGTCCTTTCGTGGATTACAAACTGGTTAAAAGAAAGGAAACAGAGAGTAGGATTAAATGGTCAATATTCTCAGTGGAAAAGGGTAAACAGTGGAGTGCCTCAGGGATCTGTACTTGGATCGGTGCTTTTCAATATATATATAAATGATCTGGAAAGGAATACGACAAGTGAGGTTATCAAATTTGCGGATGATACAAAATTATTCAGAGTAGTTAAATCACAAGCAGAATGTGATACATTACAGGAAGATCTTGCAAGACTGGAAGATTGGGCATCCAAATGGCAGATGAAATTTAATGTGGACAAGTGCAAGGTGTTGCATATAGGGAAAAATAACCCTTGCTGTAGTTACACGATGTTAGGTTCCATATTAGGAGCTACCACCCAGGAAAAAGATCTAGGCATCATAGTGGATAATACTTTAAAATCGTCAGCTCAGTGTGCTGCAGAAGTCAAAAACAGAATGTTAGGAATTATTAGGAAGGGAATGGTTAATAAAACGGAAAATGTCATAATGCCTCTATATCGCTCCATGGTGAGACAGCACCTTGAATACTGTGTACAATTCTGGTCGCCGCATCTCAAAAAAGATATAGTTGCGATGGAGAAGGTACAGAGAAGGGCAACCAAAATGATAAAGGGGATGGCAAAGCTCCCCTATGAGGAAAGACTGAAGAGGTTAGGGCTGTTCAGCTTGGAGAAGAGACGGCTGAGGGGGGATATGATAGAGGTCTTTAAGATCATGAGAGGTCTTGAACAAGTAGATGTGACTCGGTTATTTACACCTTTGAATAATAGAAGGACTAGGGGGCATGCCATGAAGTTAGCAAGTAGCACATTTAAGACTAATCGGAGAAAATTCTTTTCATTCAATGCATAATAAAGCTCTGGAATTTGTTGCCAGATGATGTGGTTAGTGCAGTTAGTGTAGCTGGGTTCAAAAAAAGTTTGGATAAGTTCTTGGAGGAGAAGTCCAATAACAGTTATTAATCAAGTTTACTTAGGGAATAGCCACTGCTATTAATTGCATCAGTAGCATGGGATCTTCTTAGTGTTTGGATAATTGCCAGGTTCTTGTGGCCTGGTTTGGCCTCTGTTGGAAACAGGATGCTGGGCTTGATAGACCCAGCATCGCAGTTTCTTATGTTCTTATCAGACCATTGCTTCGATTGACTAACACTATTGACTCCGTGATCAGATCTCAGCATTGCTTGACACGACTTCCACATTGCCTCCGGCCCTGATCCAAGCCTGTCATTGACACCTCTTTTATCCTACTCCCTTGACATGGACTTATTAGGCTTCGGCCTACTTTTGCTCGAGCACACTCAGTCAGCCTTTGTTCCATTGGCGCCCGAGTTCCAGTACCTTACCCAGTCTAGGGTAGGACTATGCCACTTATCGTCTGCTGTCTCTGGGCTGAACCAACTTCTCTTGCCATCCAATCTCGAGGCCCACCTCGAAGTTGGATGCCCCGGCACCCAAAGGCTCAACCCGCAGGGAATGAGGGCTGGTATAGGTGAAGCTCCAGTGGCCTCTGCCTATCAGCCCACTCCACCTGCCGAAGGTGGGGCCCCCTAGGGTCTCGCCAACAGGTTGTGTCAACATCTCCTCGGCCCAAGGGTCCACCTTCGATGCAACACTTATGCATTATGAGAAATGCAGGATCCCAGTGATCCAGAATCAGCTGAAATGCCTTGTCTAACAATGCCCATTCTCCTGGATCCAGGCTCTCCCTGCTGAGAAAGTCTGCTCTTACATTGTCTTTTCCTAGTGTGTGAGGCTGAGATCATCTGGAGATGCACTTCTTCCCATTCCATAAGCTGACCTATTTCCAGCAACAATTTCTGGCTCTTGGTTCCTCCCTGCCAATTGATGTAAGCCACAGTCGTTGCATTGTCTGACATTATCCAGGCCAACTGACCCTGCAGCCTGTCGCCAAGCTGTAAACATGCCAATAGGTCCGCCCTGGCTTCCAGTCGATTGATATTCCAGAGATATTCATCTGCATTCCAGCACCCTTGCGCCATCAGGTCCTGAATGTGAGCACTTCAACCAAGGAGGCTTACATCTGTGGTCAGTACTAGACAGGCCGGAGGTGCTAGGGAAACTCCTTTCCTTAGATGATCCACCTGCAGCCACCACTGCAGTTGGGAGCCGACTTCCATCGGCAGGAGGAGCTGAATAGAATAGTCCTGAGACTGCGGATTCCACCGAGACAACAGGGAGCGCTGAAGAGGACACATACATGCCCCCGCCCATGGGACCACTTCCAGTGTCACCACCGTTAAGCCAAGTACTTGCAAGTAAGACCATACGGTTCAACAACAGATGTAGCTGTGTCATCAACTTCTGAATTTGAGCTTCGACAGGAAAACCTTGCCCTGCTTCATGTTGAACTGAACTCCGAGGTATTCCAATGACTGAGCAGGCTGAAGACTGCTCTTGGCCAGGTTTATCACCCAGCTGAGCTCCTGCAACAGGGAGATCACCCTGCAAGACCCTCTGCAGCTCTCTTCCAATGACTTGGCTCAAGAACACTCAGGAAAAGAGAAAAGGGCTTGGAGAAAAAATCCCAGCACGGAATCTCTAACAGCCTATTGATCGCTGTTATCAAAATATAGAATAAGAATTGTGAATGCTAAAAAAGACTTCTTTGGAAAGAAAATTAATGAATTTGTATTTAATCCAAAGATGCTCTTTACTTATGTACATAATCTGATTAAACCTACCCAAACCACTCCTTAAGGCTCTAATAACGAGATCTCCTGCAATGACTTTGTAGATTTTTTTAGAAAGAAGATAATGAATTTAATTAATAACTTACCGCCTCTTGTACAACAAATGATTACCCTCCCTACAGTCCCAGACCATCAAATATCTTATAAGAAAAATTAATCGGGCAACTCATTCGATTGATGCCTTGCCAGTTAAAAGGTTAAAAACATTCTTTCATCTTTTAGCTATAAAATGCTGGGTTGACACGCGCAAGGGGTGGGGGGGAACAGATATGCAAGTACGCTCTGTGACACATCAGGGCCTTCCACAGTTCCCTCCCAGTCCGCTCCATTTAAGGAGTGGACTTGGGAGGGAACTTCCCAACGCCCTAGCCTAACCTCCCTTCCCCTTCCCCTATCCTGCCCTCCCTCTATCCCTATCCTAAATGCCCCCAAATTCCTTATTTTACCCTTTGCTCCTGCTTCCGAGCAGGAGCAAGTTGCGTGCGCTGGCACCCTGCCGGCATGCGATCCTACGGCGCAGCGGCAAATGGCTGCTGTGCCGGGGGGTCTCTAGCCCCCACCCCGTCCCTTTGGTTAGCTCCGGGACTTACACGCGTCCCGGGGGTTTACACGCATGGCCGGGCCCTTTGAATATTGGCCCGTGCGCGTAAACCCCCGGGTTTTACGCGCGTACGTTTTGAAAATCTGGCCGATAGTACCTGCTTTTTCCTAAGCGTAAAAATATTTTAAGTGTCAAAATTATTCTTACGGGAAATAATGGGAGTTGAGTTGTGAGACTGAGATAATGCTTCAGCTGAGATTTATGTCAGACTTGGGCTGGTATACAAATATGTGAACAAAAGGCATGTATGCAATTAAATGAATTATATTTGGAGACATACTGTGGGTAACCGGTAGGGCATGAATGGAGCATCTATAGTGCCTCCTTCTTTTACAAGTGTGAAATATCTTATTTTTGGCTCTATTTTTGCAGAATATTTATATTTTGCAATGGCTGTTATTCATTTTCCCCCACTGTTTGCCTTCCCAAATTTGGGTAGTTCATGCCTAAGTCGATGTGTGATTCTTGAGCTGTTTTAACACATGAGGCACCAAGAGCTGGGCAGATCCCTGAGCCCCGTATGAATAAAGGCAAAATGAGTTTCTGAAACGTTAGCTCAGTTCCGTGCTCATTTTGAACCACCAGAAATGTCTCTTTATTGCCAGCTCCCTCTGCCCCATGAAACTCGTAGCCATCTTCACCCTCCCCCTCCCAGAATTATCACAACCTGAGACTTGCCTTTCCCCCTCCTCCAAGCAAAAATAATCATAGTTCAGATCTCTCCGTCTTCTGTCAACCATGAATACTGTGGTCTCAATTTGCCTTTCTCCACTTCAGTTACAAAGCTGATTAATGCTTAATTGTTATTTCTAGCTTTTTTCTTTCATGTTCAGTAATTGTCTGAAAAATTTTGTAATGCTCTTCCAACTTAACTAGTTCTATCATTAATCAAATAAGGTACAATTGTGCTTCTCATGTAAGTAACCTGTGCTTGACCACCCCCTCTTAGCACCGCTAACACATCCAAAAGAGGAGGGCAGCACAAGCATCTCTAGTGAGTGGCATCAGAAAACAAGACATACCAAAATCATGGGTGTGCGTGGCCGCAATAATAGGTGTGTTTTAAGATAATGTAGAATTCTAGGAAACAAAATAACGTGGGCTAAAAAAAGAGCCAGAAAATAAGAACATCACAATGCTGAGCACTTTAGAACCTGGTAATGGATCTCCTATCTAATAATACTGGAAAATCACAATAAAATACATTAGGACAATGAAACTAATGCAAGAGCAATGACAACTGAAGCATTAGCGATCAGTGGCATCGCAAGTGGTGAGGGAATATTACAGTTCCTATGTATTAGAAGGTCTTGAATTTTAGACAGTAATAAGAGTACCATCCAGAAATGATGGTAAGAAACAAACAAACAAACAAAAAAAGAAAATAGCTTACTTGATTGTTCAATCAAGAGGTCAGAGGGGTAGCCAACAATGACATTAATAGCTCCACAATAGCAGGAGGGCAATAAAATAGAGCATGGACAATGGGCAGAGGTAAAGCATGGGTAGAACAGCACGCACCATTTCATGCTATAGATAAACCACTCTACAATAATAGGAAATGGAGAGCAGAAGTTAATTATAGCGCGAGTGTGATCAGGGCTTTTTAAAAAAAAAATCATATTTAGATTATTATTCATTTCTTTTCCGTTTTAAATAGTAGCAAAGATAAAAGAGGTTCACAATGTACCTCTCTTCTAGCTCACTGTCAGGCCGATGCAATACAGTGTGTTCAGCCGAGAACACTGGTTTCCCTGTGGTTGGTCGTGCATTTTGGACTCGTGCCCACAGGACCTTATGCTATAAGGGGATTAGCCTGTCCACAACGTGCATCCAACGAAGGAAAAACTAATAGCGCTCATCACATGGAAATGCATGTTGATGAGGCTGTTAGCTATGCTCCCCAGATGCAAAAAAAAAATAAATGTATGCCTAACCCGCACATTTTTACGCTCAGAAATTAACGCCTGCCCAGAGCAGGCGTTAATTTCTGAGCAGCCCAAAATGTTGTACAGAAAAGCAAAAAAGTACAACTTTTCTGTACATCCTTCGATTTAATATTGTGGCAATATTAAGTCGGAGGAACGAAAAGTTTACAAGATTTAAAAAAAAAAATTTTTAAAAGAGTGCCAGCGTTCAGGTTAGGGAAACAGACGATCAGTTAACGAGCGTCCATTTCCCAAAACCCGTGGTTGTGCGTCGGTTAGGAAAATGGACGCCGATTAATTCAGCGTCCATTTTCTCAACCCTCTGACGGCCGACCTCTCCTGGGCGCCCGCTGCCAAGGAGGTGCTAGGGGTGCACATTTGTCTCTAGCGCCTCCTTGGCAGCGCGAGCCCTAATTTAAATATCGCATGGCGCCCCAGGAGAGGAGCCTGGACGTGCGCTAGGAAAGTGGGCGCTGAACACTGAGCGCCCACTTTCAGAGCACTTTTACTGATTCGGCCCCTTTGACAACCAGACAGCTTTTGTAGCAAGCTGCTAGAACCCTTTGGGGCAGATTTTAAGAGCCCTGCTCGCCTAAATCCGCCCAAATCCGGGCGGATTTAGGCGAGCAGGGCCCTGCGCACCGGTGAGCCTATTTTACATAGGCTCACCGGCGCGAGCAGACCCCGGGACTAGCGTAAGTCCCGGGGTTCTCCGAGGGGGGCGTGTCGAGGGCGTGTCGGGGGTGGGCCCGGTCGTCGCGGCATTTAGGGGGCGTGTCGGCAGCGTTTTGGGGGCGGGTTCGGGGGCGTGGTTACGGCCCGGGGCGGTCCGGGGGCGTGGCCGTGCCCTCCGTACCCGCCCCCAGGTCGCGTCCCGGCGCGCAACCGGCCCGCTGGCGCGCGGGGATTTACGTCTCCCTCCGGGAGGCGTAAATCCCCTGACAAAGGTAAGGGGGGGTTTAGACAGGGCCGGGCGGGTGGGTTAGGTAGGGGAAGGGAGGGGAAGGTGAGGGGAGGGCGTTAGAGGATTCCCTCCAAGGCCGCTCCGATTTCGGAGCGGCCTTGGAGGGAATGGGGGTAGGCTGCGCGGCTCGGCACGCGCCGGCTATACGTAATTGATAGCCTTGCGCGCGCCGATCCAGGATTTTAGCGGATACGCACGGCTCCGCGCGTATCTACTAAAATCCCGCGTACTTTTGTTTGCGCCTGGAGCGCCAACAAAAGTACGCCAACGCGCCTTGTTTGAAAATCTACCCCTTTGCTTGCATTGCTTGTACTGAGGTAATAACCCCAGTTATTACAGAAACCTCTGTAAGTACACAGTAACTAGAGGCTAAAGTGGAACCATAGTGGTGCCAGTAATCACTCTTCTGTAAGTGTTAATCAACTAAAATACTGATTATTTATGACCCAATTTACTTTAGTACATGAACCTGTGGCAAATATATCTGACTTTTTAAGAAATGGGGGAAGGCAGTGCTACCCGGCGCGCGTACATGCACACCCGATTTTATAACTTGCACGCGCAAGGGGGTGCACAACTGTGCAACTTGCGAGCACCGAGCCACGCTGCCTTCCCCCGTTCCTTCCCCCTAACCTGACCTTCCCACCCCTTCCCCTAACCTTTCCCTCCCCTAGCCCTACTCTAACCCCCCTCAAAAAATTTGTTAGAGTCAGACAAAGATTGGGTCCTTAAATTATTTTTCCGTCATAGAACCGAGTTATTTATGAATATGAAAGTTTCGGTATTCCCAGATTTTTCCAAACACAGAAAAGAAGACAATTTCTGTTGTTGAAACCAAAAGTTTTGGAACTGGGTGCTTAAATTTATACTTAAATTTCCTTGCAAATGCATTGTAAAGCTACAGAATGCCTCTTATCTCTTTTTTCAGTCACAACAACTGTCCACTTTTTTGACGAGTAAAGTTGTATCTACCCCACTACCTAGTAACCGTCAAGTACAGACTGATGGTCCAATATATATATTAAAAAAAATCCTTTTTATAGTCAGTATTTCCTAGATTGTAACTAGATTACTTTTTCCTGAAAGTTTAATCTTGACCCCCCCATATAGGTGGACTTGGAAGTGGTAATTTACCTGTATATTATATATTACTGTTGTGAAATTTAATTTCCTGTACCACAGTCTATCAAATCAAGTGTAATTCCTTAACATGATATTGAAAATGCATAAATTAAAAATGTAAAAAAAAACAAACTTTGTTTTACTTTTTGCGCACACCGGCCCAGTGCCGGCGCGCGATCTGCAGCACAGCAGCTAATATGGCCACTGTGCTGGGAACCTGACCCCGTCCACGCCCCGCCTCCAGACTGCCCATGCCCCGCCCTGCCCCTTTTTGCAAGCCTCGGGACTTACACGCGTCCCGGGGCTTTACACGCGTCGCCGGGCCTTTTTAAAATAGGCCTGGCGCGCGCAAGGCCGGGTACGCGCATAGGCCTTTAGTCGCCTATAAATGTGCTCATTTTGCGGCTCCTCCTCAGCTATCTTCTCTTCTCTCGCCTTACACC
This sequence comes from Rhinatrema bivittatum, assembly GCF_901001135.1. NCBI lineage: Eukaryota > Metazoa > Chordata > Amphibia > Gymnophiona > Rhinatrematidae > Rhinatrema > Rhinatrema bivittatum. The sequence continues at coordinate 59,767,036 of NC_042621.1, forward strand.
TCTTGTCATGAATTCCATTCATTGGGCAAGTCCCTCTTAGCACCCTTCTCCCTCACCACCAACTCCTGACTTTGTGCTTTCCACCTTGCTGCACCGTATGCCTGGAATAGACTTCCCGAGCTGGTGCGTCATGCTCCTTCTCTGGCCATGTTCAAATCCGGCTTAAAAAGCCACCTTTTCAAAACTGCTTCCAATTCCTAAATGCTTCTCTATAATACACTTCTTGTTTGTCATGTATGTTTGTTAACTACGTTATATGCTCCTTGGAGCAGGTACAGTCTCTGTGTGTATCTATGCAGCATTGTGTAGATCTAGTAGCGCTTTAAAAATGACAAACAGTAGTAGCATGAGGGTAAGTACATTTCCATATTTTTTTGTTTTCTTCAGATACTGGCCAATTTGGTTTCTATTTCAGATATGATGCCTATTTCGTTTGCTTCAGAAAAAAATACAGTCAATTGTCAAAAAGCCATTGAGTGGCAAAGATAACTAGCTAATTTTAACCAGTTATGATTAGGAAACTTTTCAGCAAGATGTAACTGTCTGGATGAAAATCTGTCTATATCTAGCCAGATACAAATCTGACTGCTAATCAAATTTGTGCAAGTACAGCTTCACAAATAAGCCTACTATTTGTACAGCTGCAGCTAGCTTCTTAAGTTTAGCAGGTCACTGCTGTCTATCAGTGCTATCTAGCTATGTCACAAACATGCCCAGGAATGCCTCTGGTTCCACCCACATCTCACCTGGCTAAATTGTATGCACCTTGTGCATTTAGCCAGTCAAAAAGGGACCTTTTATCCACCAGTAAGGTTTAAGCAGCCACCTCCCAAGGTTGACCGGTTAAACCTTTTGAAAATATAATCAAGAGTCTGTTAAGAGTTTCAACTACATTAATAAATGCAATTGTTTATTCTCCATGCAAGGGTGAGACGATGATGCAGGGAAGATGGCCACAGTTCTCTTAGGCACTGGGCAATATTTTGGAGAAGGGGGAACCTATTCCAAAAGGATGGGCTGCTGGCACTAACCTTCAAAAAGAAGACACAGTAACTTTTAAATTAGAACAAAGGAGAAAGCAACGCATGGTTCAGATGGAGGTATTTTTGCAGGATACTAAAGAAAACAGGCGAGTTAGAGCATCCCGATAGAGAGATTCCAATAAAAGCAAAAGTAGCCCTACAAGTAAAGAACAGATTGACTTTAAAGATTTCAAATTATCCCTGTTAACTGCTAGGAAAGTTGTATATACAAATAAAAAATATACCTTGAAATATCTTTATATTAATTCCAGCAATTGAAAAAGTACGATGGGAGAGTTAGAATGTAAAGCACTGAATGAAGAGGTAACCTGTTGTGCTCCTGCTCACGGGCCTAGCCGTGAGCAGGTGCTTACCTTCGGCCAGAGGCTACTGAAGTGGCTCCATGTGGCTAGCACCACCCCCGGACTTCCCACGCGGCTTGGAAGCCGCGCCACAGCAGAGTGCTGCCCGAGCTCCTCTTCATCGGCCCGGAGGCTGCCGTCGCCGCCTGTCCTCCGTGGCAGCAGGGAGCCGCTCCCCTCGGGACCTGCATGGCAGCTGGAGCCGTCCTCAGCCTCGTCTTCGCGTCCAGGACGCAGTCACTTCAACGTCGGGGCCTGCATGGCCCAGCTCCGGCTCTTGCACTCCTCTTCTCAGCATCTCAGCAGGGCCGCTGTCCAGGGTCCTGCACCACTTCCTTTCTTCCTTCCTTAGGCATGGGGTCGCGCCTCTTCCTGCCAGTTAAAGGGCCAGTAGGGAATGGTCCCTCTAGTCCCATCTACAGGCTCCTCCCTGGACGTAGTCCTCTTCTACCTACAAAAGCCTCTTCAGGTCAGTTCTCCCTTGCCTTTGCAAGGAGCCAGTCCTACTCCAGGATTCCTCGTCTTCCGGACCAGCTTGGCATTTTCTCTTGGGATCCCAATCTGTCTTGATGTCTTCAGTGTCCTGATGTTCCAGTCCAGCCCTGATGTCTTTGTCCAGTGTCCAGATGTCCTCAGCTCCGCTCTGACCCATCCTCGAGGTCCGCAACCAGCCCGGCTGGGTTGAGTAGGGTGTGTAGTGGCCCAGTGGTCCACGACCACCCCTGCTGGGGTATGTATGGCACTTGTGGGTCTTTCCATCCGACGGCGCCAAGGAGTCTTCTCGTCCCTCATCTGACCTGCCTTGTTCTTGATGTCCTGATGTCTTCCATGTCCGATGTCTGCCTTGCCATGATGTCCGTAAGCCTGATGTCTGTCCTTCCCTGGGCAGGCCTCACTCTTCAGTGTGGTCTGTGACCAGCCCAGCTGGGCTGTGTAGGGCGCCTGAGGGACCTTGCCTGCCTGTCCATTCCGCCGTCCTTGGATTTCCTTGGTTCTGATGCCTTCTTGTGGGGTCCGCAAACAGCCCAGCTGGGCTGTGTAGGGTGCCAGAGGGACATTGCTTGCCTGGACGTTCCGGACTTTTAACTACTTGATTTTAACTTGCCTTGCCTTGTCATGCCATGCCTTGCCTCACCTGAGTCTTCATCTTCCTCAACGCCTGAGTCTTCATCTTCCTCAATGCCTGAGTCTTCGTCCTGTGTCAGATGTCTCCATCTGCCCTTGACCTCTGTCCAGCCTGCCGCAGTTACCCAGTGGCAGTTGGGGCCTGAAAGGGCCACTTTGCCCTTTCAGGCCCCAACTCCTCCACCTGCCAGTATCTCTCCCCTCCACCTCTAGGCTCAACCCCTTCCACTCTATTGCCAGTCCCAGAGTTTGACCCCGTTCTCAGTACTGCCCCTCACACAGGCTCCATCTGTCCTTCCCTCTCTCACACACATGCTCCCTCTCTCTAATACACATGCAACACCCTCATACAGGCTCCCTCACTCTCTCGCACACACACACATCCCCTCATACAGGGCCCTCTCTCTTGCATACACACCCACACAAGCTCTCTCACACATACATCCTGTTGCGTTCGTGCCTGTTCTCGCCCTCGCTCCACCCTCTTTTACCTTAGTGGCGACTCCCTTCGGGTCTGACGGACAGATGCTGCTGTGGTTTCACCTCACCGCTTCTCCTTGGAATCCCTGGGCTGGCCTGACGCTGGGGATCCACCATGTTCCTGATGACGTAAAGGTGCACGCATGTGCGCGCTCCAGAGATGTACTGGCAAGGGTGCGAACCTCGGGGGCGTCCCCCCGTAGTGACGTCATCCGCTTCCAACTTAAAAGGTCTTTGCTTGCAACTACGAATCGAGTTAGCAAGGGGGATACTCTCTCACTGCTGCTCTGCCTCCTCAACTTACCAAGGGGTATCCGCTCCTCGGGGGCCCTGCTCTCTCTTCTTAATTTTAGATTGCTAAGACAGGATCCGGTACTCACTCCTCGAGGGCCTACGTCCCTGAATGCTCAGAAGACTCCTTACTGCCTGGAAGCGATCGCAGACGTGAATACAGTGAGTTCTATTACAGATAGGAACTGGTACTCGCTCCACGAGGGCCTATGTTCCTAATCTCCAAAGACTCTCTTCTGTCTAAGACGTTATCGCAGGTACAGAGATCGTGAGTCATTATTGCAGATAGGAACCAGTACTCGCTCCACGAGGGCCCATGTTCCTAAAACCCTTCTCAACTCTCTTCTATCTCAGAAGCTATCGCATACCTATATCTGGTACATTACTATTTCATATTGCAGATAGGAACCGGTATTCGCTCTATGAGGGCCTATGTTCCTAAAACCCTCCAAAGACTCTCTTCTATCCCAGAAGCCATCTTATACACAGATATTGTGAGTTCTTATTCCAGACTGCATATTGGAACCAGTACTCGCCTACAGCGCCTGTTCCTGAATATACTGAAGACTCTCTGTTGCATAGAAGCCATTACAGATATATACAATTGTGAGTGTATCATCTACTACTGGTTATGTATTCTGCATACCCTGTCTACTCACTACCTATAGTCTCTCTCTACAGCTTAGCAACCCAGAGATCACAATTCCAGTATCTGAGGGACTTCAGCCCTGCCGGGCACATCAGCTCACTACTGCCACCTCTGGTGGTTCTACTTCCTGTCTAATAAACAACTATCTGTGTTTGTCTCCATACTCCAGCCTAGCCGGTGGTCCCTCTCAGGATATCCTCCTGGGGGTGCTGTCATCTGTCATCAGCCCAAGGATTCACCAATTTACATTAAGTGTTCATTTCTTACACTACTAGAGTGGTATCATACAGACTGCCACTCTGTGGGAAGCCAACCCACAACAGATCATTAACTCCGCCTACGGAGTATTACAAATTGCTAGCTCCTCCCCTTGGGGGAGCAGCATTGAACAGATTGCTAACTCCTCTCCTTGGCGGGGTGATCCATAACAGACTGCTAACTCCCTAGCGGACTTATAACAGATTGCTACTCCTCCCCTTTGGCGGGGTGATTTATTACAGATTGCTAACTCCGCCCCTCGGGGGAGCAGATTTATAACACATCCTCACACAGGCTACCTATCTCTCTCTCTCATGCACCCCTTTACACAGGCTCTGTCTCACACATACAAAATACCTTCACACAGACTAGAACCCTCACATACACACGATCCCTTTTTCATACACACGCGCTCCCAATCTTTCACACACATACACACTCCTTCACAATCTCCTCATATAGGCTCCCTCTCTCTGAAACCCACACTCAAGCACCCCCTCCCGCTCTCTTACCTCCCATGCTCTCTCTCACCCTCCCCTCCCCACACCCCCCCTCATATAGGCTCCCTCTCTTTGAAACCCACACTCAAGCATCTCCCCCACCCCCGTTACCTCCCATGCTCTCTTTCACACCCTCCTGCTTTCCCTCCCCCACAGCCCCTCCCCTCTCTCACACACACATTCTCTCACCGGCATGCCGTGAACGGAGCGTGTCCCGCTTGTGCCGCGGGATGCACTCCATTCACAGCAAAGATGAAGGCCTGGGTGCGCTGTTCGCATCACATGGGGGCTTTTCCATCTTCGCCGTGAGCGGAACACACTCCGTTCACAGCACAGGGGCCTTCCATTTGTGCTCCGCTCGCGGTAAAGATGGAAGGCCCCCATGTGCCGCAAACGGCACGCCCGGGCCTCTATCTTCACTGCAAACGGAGTGCATCCCATGGCAATTCTGTGCAGGGGGGAATTCTGTGTGAATTCTGTGCTCCACTGTAGCGAAGAATTCCCCCAGGACTAAGCAGTGGACCTGGGCACACGCCAGGGCACATAAGTATCCTCGCGCATCTCTTGGCCACGTACCCAAATGCCCATATCCTGCCCAGACCACACCCCTTTATGAAACCGAGTAAAATGTGCGTGCAGTGGGAAATACGTGCAAATATGGGTGGCTTTTCAAATTTGGTGGGCATACTTGAGCCCAACTTTTGAGCGTATCTCCATATTTTGGCGCACATTGGGTTTAAAATTCACATTTAAGAGTTTACATCAGGCATAGAAATTGTTTAAAAATACCATCTTGCAAGCCCAGACCAGATGTATTCAACATATTAAAAAAGGTGCAAGGAAGGCCAAATAACTGCCAGCGTGCTTAAAAAATGAGATGAAAGAGGCTATTTTATCTAAAAGAATTTCAAAAATTCAAAAAAGAATCCATTTGAAGAAAAGTGGAAAAAGCATAAGCATTGGGAAATTAGATGTAAAACACTGATAAGGTAGGCAATAAAAGAATTTGAAAAGAAGTTGGCCACTGAGGCAAAAACTCATAAGAAAAACTTTAAAAAATATATCCAAAGCAGGAATCCTGGTTGGACCTTTAGATGATAGAGAGGGTTATAGGGGCATATAGAAAAGACAAATCCACAGAATAAAGACTATATTAATTCTTTGCTTTAGTGTTTACTGAAAAGGATGTTGAGGAGATACCCATGTCAGAAACTGTATTTAATGGTGATGATTCAGTAGAATTGAAACAAATCATAGTGAACTGGAAGATGTAATAGGGCAGAATGACAAACTAAAAAAGTAGCAAATCACCTGGCTCAGATGGTTTATACCCCATAGTTCTGTAAGACTCAAAAATGAATCTGCAGATCTATCATCATTAATTAGTAATCTATCATTATAGTCATTTTTTGTACTTGAAGATCAGAGGATAGGCAATGCAAGCCTGATCTTTTAAAAGAGCTCTAGGGGTAATCCGGGAAACTATAGACCGGTGAGTCTGACTTCAATACAAGAAAAAACTGTAGAATGGATTCTATTAAAGAAAGGCGATTCATCAAATACAATAAAGTAAAGTAAAGAACAAAATCACAGAATATATAGAAAGATATGGTTTAATGGGACAGTCAGCATGCTTATACACAAAGGAAGTCTTGCCTCATCAATCTGATACATTTCTTTTGAAGAAGTTAATAAAAATGTGGATAATGATGAAGCAGTGAATGTAGTGTATTTGCATTTTCAGGCATTTGATAGTCCCCCATGAGAGAACATAAGGCTTGCCATACTGGGTCAGACCAAGGGTCCATCAAGCCCAGCATCCTGTTTCCAACAGTGGCCATGCCAGGTCACAAGTACCTGTCAGGATCCCAAGGGGTAGATAGATTCCAAGCTGCTTATCCCAAGAATAAGCAGTGGATTTCTGCAACTCTTATCTTAATAATTGTTAATGGACTTTTCCTACAGGAACTTGACCAAACCTTTTTTAAATGCAGCTATACTAACAGCTTTCACCACATCCTCTGGCAACAAATTCCAAAGCTTAATTATGCGTTAAGTAAAAAAAAATATTTTATTAGTTTTAAATGTATTATCTAGTGACTTCATTGTGAATCCCTTGATCTTTGAACTTTTTGAAAGAGTAAACAACTGATAAATGATTACTCATTCCATCCCTCTCATTATTTTAAAGACCTCTATCACATCTCCCCTCAGCTGTCTCTTCTACAAGCTGAAGAGTCCTAACTGCTTTAGCCTTTCTTCATGGGGGAACTGAGATTCTTGAGAAAATTAAAAAGTCATAGATAGAAGGCAATATCCGATTATGAATTGCAAACTGGTTAAAAGATAAAAGAGAGAGTAGGAGTAAGGTAAACAGTAGAGTGCCTCAGGTGCTTTTTAATATTTTTATAAAAAGAAAAAGAAACAAAATGTTAAGAATTATTAGGAAAGAATGGAGAATATAACAGAGAATATCATAATATCTCTCTATGGTGAGACCACACCTTGAGTATTGTATGCAATTCTGATTGCTCTATCTCAAAAAAAGATATAGTTGACCTGGAAAAGAGCAACCAAAATCGTAAAGAGGATGGAACACTCTTTTATGAGGTCAGGCTGAAGAGGTTAAGAGGAACTGAACCAAATCACTGTGAACCTGGAAGAAGTAGTAGGCCAGGGGAATGGAACAACTCCCCTATGAGGAAAGACTAAAGAGGTTAGGACTTTTCAGCTTGGAGAAGAGACGACTGAGGGGGGATATGATAGAGGTGTTTAAAATCATGAGAGGTCTAGAACGGGTAGATGTGAATCGGTTATTTACTCTTTCGGATAGTAGAAGGACTAGGGGACACTCCATGAAGTTAGCATGGGGCACATTTAAAACTAATCGGAGAAAGTTCTTTTTTACTCAACGCACAATTAAACTCTGGAATTTGTTGCCAGAGAATTTGGTTTGTGCAGTTAGTATAGCTGTGTTTAAAAAAGGATTGGATAAGTTTTTGGAGGAGAAGTCCATTACCTGCTATTAAGTTCACTTAGAGAATAGCCACTGCCATTAACAATGGTTACATGGAATAGACTTAGTTTTTGGGTACTTGCCAGGTTCTTATGGCCTGGATTGGCCACTGTTGGAAACAGGATGCTGGGCTTGATGGACCCTTGGTCTGACCCAGTATGGCATTTTCTTATGTTCTTATGTTCTTAACTAAAGAGTAGCAAATCACCTGGACCGGATGGTATGCATCCTAAGGTACTGAAGGAACTAAAAAATGAAATTTCTGATCTATTGGTTAAAATTTGTAACCTATCGTTAAAATCATCCTTTGTACCTGAAGACTGGAGGGTAGTCAATGTAACCCCAATATTTAAAAAGGGCTCCAGGGGCGATCTGGGTAACTATACACCAGTGAGCCTGACTTCAGTGCCAGGAAAAATAGTGGAAACTATTCTCAAGATCAAAATCGTAGAGCATATAGAAAGATATGGTTTAATGGAACACAGTCAACATGGATTTACCCAAGGGAAGTGTTAGGATTTCCAGCCGCGAGCGGCTGCGGCTGGCCCTCCTACCTCCGGCCGTGGCATCGGGACCACCACCAGCACTCCCACAGCAGCAGGGAAGCATCCTCGATGCAGGCTGCTGGCCTCTGCCTGCCTGTCTGCCCCAGCGGCTGACTTCTTCCCGTGCTCCATGGAGGGAGCGATGGCTCTCTACCTCCTCTCCACGGCATCGAGCCGCACAGCACTTCCTGCTTCAAGCTGCCCTTCCTAGGCACGCGGCCATGCCTCCTGCTCTCTCTTAAACGGCCAACATCATCTCAAACAGTTTCAGGTGTTGGATGACGTCAGGGCTCAGGGACTATTTATAGGAGCCTCCTTCTTCCATTCCTCGACTTGGCAACGAGCCTGCTTGCTTCAGTGAGTTCTCTGTGCCTCTGGTGCTATTGTTCCTGGTTCCTGTTTCTCCGAGTCCTGTCCCTGCCTTTCCAAGCCCTGAACCCGTTGTTCCCTATGCTGCTTCTGGACTGCTAGTCTGGCTTGGACCTCGGACTGGTGCTTGGAGACTCTCTGGCTTTGGACCTCGGACCGGTGACTGACGATTCACTGGCTTTGGATCTCAGACTGGCAATGGGCGATTCTCTGGCTTTTGACCTAGGACTGGACTTCGACGAACCTTCCATCTTCCAGAGGGCCCACCTAAGTCCAAGCGGCTCGGGTCCCCAAGGGCTCAACCCGGGGGGACCTCGGGTCTCCAGTGGTGAAGCTTCTATTGGCCCTCGCTTCGGCCCAGCCTCACTTCCTGACTGTGGGAACCTGGGGGAGTTCGCTTCCTCAGGTAGTACCAACTCCCCCTCAGGCAAAGGGTCCACATCTCCTCAGCCTCATCTCAGGAAGTCTTGCCTAACAAATGTGCTTCATTTTTTTGAAGGGGTTAATAAACATGTGGATAAAGGTGAACCGGTAGATGTAGTATATTTGGATTTTCAGAAGGCGTTTGACAAAGTCCCTCATGAGAGGCTTCTAAGAAAACTAAAAATTCATGGGATAGGAGGCAATGTCCTTTCATGAATTACAAACTGATTAAAAGACAGAAAACAGAGAGTAGGATTAAATGGTCAATTTTCTCAGTGGAAAAGGGTAAACAGTGGAGTGCCTCAGGGATATGTATTTGGACCGGTGCTTTTTAATATATTTTATTTTATTTAGTGGTTTTTTATATACCGATAACTTTGCACATCGTATCGGTTTACAAGGAACATTGTGATTATAAAGTATTGGGTTACAAGGAACATTGTGATTATAAGGCATCGCATAACTGATATAACATATGAAACATTTACAATAAACATTGTGATTGTATAGTATTGGGTTACAAGGAACAATGCGATTATAAGGTCTAGCATAACTGATATAGAATATAAACCATTTATATTTACATAAGACATATTGGTAGCATGAGGGGAAAACCTATGTACAAGTATTGAGCTAAGCTATAATCATATTAAGAGGCGAGGGAAAGGAGAAGGAGGTGAGATGATTATAAGGGGCAGGTGTTAGAAGGAAGGGTAGACAGGGATGGATGACTAAGGCTGAAGGCATGTTTAACATATATTTAGGCATGTTTAACACATATTTAGGGTGAGAGCATAAGGGGCATATAATAGGACGGGGGGGGGGGGCTGGAAAGCTATGTACAAAAAGGGAGGTAAGGCTGAAAGGCGATTATCAGGAGGAAGTCCAAATAAGGGGTGAGAAACTAATGCGGCAAGGGGGGTACTTAATCGAAGGCCTGCTTGAAGAGCCATGTTTTTAGCTTCTTCTTAAACTTCTGTGTGGATGGTTCTATGCGGAGGTTGGGTGGCATTGCGTTCGAAATGGCGGGACGTGCTATTGAAAATGCTCAATCCCTTGTGGAGGAGAGATGAGTAAGTTTAGGGGATGGTATGTGGAGAGTTCCTTGACAGGCAACTCTAGTGGGTCTGCTGGATGTATGGAAGTGGAGGGAATCGTGTAGCCATTGTATGTTTTCGTTGTATAGAGTCTTGTGAATAAGTGAGAGGCTTTTGTAGCGAATTCTTGAGGAAATAGGGAGCCAGTGTAGATTACTTAGGATGGGATGGATGAGATCATTCTTGCGTGTATTGGTGAGTATTCTGGCAGTATCATTCTGTAGCAGTTGTAGGGGTTTGATGGTGGAGGCAGGGAGGTCCAGGAGGAGGGAGTTACAATAGTCGATCTTGGAGAAGATTATGGTCTGGAGGATGGTTCTAAAGTCATTGCCATGTAGGAGAGGTCTTAGCTTCTTTAAAACATGAAGTAGCATTCTTTAAGGATGTATTTTATGAATGCTTTTAGATTTAGTTGGGTGTCGATGGTGACACCCAGGTTACGTGTATGTGGGGAGAGGGGTATGAGGGGGGGGGGGTCGATGAGTTGGAGTCTGTGAGGGACAAGGGATGGGCATCAGAGAAGATGACAAGTAGTTCTGTTTTGGTGGTGTTAAGCGCTAGGTGCATGTTGGTGAGGAGTTGATTGATTGAGGCGAGGCAGTTATCCCAGATCTTTAAGGCATTAGGTAGAGAGTCAGTGATGGGGATGAGGATTTGGACATCATCCGCATAAACGAAATGGGTAATACCTAGGTTAGATAATAGTTTGCAGAGGGTTAACACGTAGATATTGAAGAGGGTAGAGGATAGTGCGGAGCCTTGAGGAATGCCTCGGGATAGCTTAATAGGATCAGATTTGTTGCTGCCCAGATTCAATGCTGCCCATTTATATATATATAAATGATCTGGAAAGGAATACAACGAGTGAGGTTATCAAATTTGCGGATGATACAAATTATTCAGAGTAGTTAAATCACAAGCGAATTGTGATACATTACAGGAGGACCTTGCAAGACTGGAAGATTGGGCATCCAAATGGCAGATGAAATTTAATGTGGACAAGTGCAAGGTGTTGCATATAGGGAAAAATAATCCTTGCTGTAGTTACACAATGTTGGGTTCCATATTAGGAGCTACCACCCAGGAAAAAGATCTAGACATCATAGTGGATAATACTTTAAAATCGTCGGCTCAGTGTGCTGCAGCAGTCAAAAAAGAAAACAGAATGTTAGGAATTATTAGGAAGGGAATGGTTAATAAAACGAAAATGTCATAATGCCTCTGTATCGCTCCATTGTGAGACAGCACTTTGAATATTATATACAGTTCTTGTTGCCGCATCTCAAAAGATGCGATGGAGAAGATACAGAGAAGGGCAACCAAAATGATAAAGGGGATGGCAAAGCTCCCCTATGAGGAAAGACTGAAGAGGTTAGGACTGTTCAGCTTGGAGAAGAGATGGCTGAGGGGGGATATGATAGAGATCATGAGAGGTCTTGAACGAGTACATGTGAATCGGTTATTTACACTTTCAAATAATAGAAGGACCAGGGGGCATTCCAGGAAGTTAGCAAGTAGCACATTTAAGACTAATCAGAGAAAATTCTTTTTCACTCAACGCACAATTAAGCTCTGGAATTTGCTACCAGAGGATGTGGTTAGTGCAGTTAGTGTAGCTGGGTTCAAATATGGTTTGGATAAGTTCTTGGAGGGGAAGTCCATTAACTGCTATTAATCAAGTTTACTTAGGAAATAGTCACTGCTATTAATTGCATCAGTAGCATGGGATCTTCTTAGTGTTTGGGTAATTGCCAGGTTCTTGTGGCCTGGATTGGCCTCTGTTGGAAACAGGATGCTGGGCTTGATGGACCCTTGGTCTGACCCAGCATGGCAATTTCTTATATTCTTATGTTCTTATGATATAATAGATGTCTATAAAATTATGAGTGGAATAGAATGGGTAAATGTGAATTGGATATTGACTCTTTCATGAAATACAAAGATTAGAGGATACTCCATGAAGTTAATAAGTAGCACATTAAAAAAAAATTTCACTCAACAAACGAGCTCTGGAATTCATTGCTGGAGGATGCGGTAAAGGCAGTTGGTGTCGCTGGGTTTAAAAAAGATTTGGACAAGTTTCTGAAGGAGATGTCCATAAACTGTTATTACGTAAGTAGACTTGGGGAAAGCCACTACTTATCTCTGGGCATTAGCAACATGGGATCTATCTACTGTTTGGGATCTTGCTAGGTACTTGTGACTTGGTTTGGCCATTGCTGAAAACAAGATATTGGGCTTGACGGACCCTCAGTCTGACAGTTTGTATGCTATATTCTTATGTTCTGTACCAATAATCAACCAGGCTCTATTTAACTAATTTTTGACAATGACATTAAGAGGTATGTTTACTAGAATATGTTACATGCTAATGTTCATTAACAGAAGCTGTAAGTAAATAGGTACCATTGAGGTTAATGGGTGCCTTGCAGATTAACAATGTGCCATGTATTAATGTGCATTAACGCTGGTCACATATTAATAAATATGGCCCTAAGTTAGCTAGGAATACCATCAATCTGTACATAACATGAAAGAACAGAGCAGGACCCAAGGACAGCACCCTAATGATATACCTCTTTAATCTTTCCTACCCTTCACAATCTCTCTGGACTCTGCACTTGTTTATAGATCCTTCTCATGGTCTGGCACATCTTTTCCTCAGCATCTGATTAAGTTAACAATGTGTTGCTATTTGCATGCAGATTTGCCAGGCCTTTCTCTACAGCTGCTCCCAAAGACTTGGTCTGTAATGCGATAGCACAGCAGTCAGTAAATGCAATCTTTGTCAAACCCAGGTGTGCTCTTGATTTCTCTCTCCTTCGTTCCAAGCAATTTTTCTTACTGTAGCATTTATAAGGCTCTATTATAGCCACATCTGGAGCTAAAAATATTTTATTAATTATATACTTTTTTAACACTGAAAATATATTCAGATACCAACATTGTTTCTCTTCATATCAGCTCTGAATTACAAGCCACAGTTAATATTTCTGTAAAAGCTTTTAAAGAGACAAGTGCATTTCTTATTGCTTTCAAATCTCCAGATAAAATGCAATCTATAAAGGAAATCTAACCAGTCACATATATGAAAATAAAATTGTGATGCCAAATATGCCTAGATGTTTTTTACATCTAACACAAATAAACTATTCTCGATATACAGATACAATTCCCTGCTGTATTTTTACTGGAATTGGGATGGGTGGGTAAGAATCAAATTTGCAATAAGACTGATTAAATACAATGGAGAAACTGAATTCCAAGGAAAAAAGCTTTGCATTCCCATCCATAGCACCCTGATCTGATTTGTGTCAATTGCCTTAATTCAAATAAATATATATGTGTGAAAAATCTTGATCCAATGGAAGTAAAAAAATCTTTTTTGACTAACAGGCAAATCTCTTTAAAATAGGTACCATAAACCCATGAAAAATCCCCATGTTCACCAAACTGGTTCGACAAACCTCTTTTGAAACAAAAACTGAATGTATTTTATTTATTTATTTATTTATTTATTTATTTAAACGGTTTTATATACCGACAACCGTTTGCACATCGTGTCGGTTTACAGGTAACTTACAACCAATGTATATATAGGCATTGCCTTTACAAAGAACAGTAAACAATGGAACGCAATAACAGAGCAAAAATTAGCTAAATTAGAAAGGAGGGATTCAACTAGGGGTGACAAAGGTGGGGGCAGGGGGGGAATAAAACAATGACACAAGGGGAAAGGATATGTACAGAGTTAAGCGAAACATTCGTTATATACAAAGTTATGTACAGGTTATATAACTCTGTATATAATACTCATTACACAAGAGGTTATATACAAATTTATATAAAGTTCGTTATATACAAAGTTAAGTAAAGCATTTGTATTTATTGCTGGTTCTTGATTAGGAGAGAGAAGACGGGAGAGGGGGGCTAGAGGGGGCAAGTGTTAGATGTGGGTCCTGGAGGGGGAGGGTTAGTAGGTGAAGATGAGGGGGGGTAGGCTTGGAGGAAGAGCCAGGTTTTAAGTTTCTTTTTGAAGTTGGTTGTGGAGGTTTCGGTGCATTTGCAGCAATTTGCAGCAAAATCGGTAGCACACGTGGAGAAATCCAATAGAAATGTGCTGTGAATTTCCCTGGATTGACAAATCCACTTCAACTTTCCTTAAATGCACTTCAGATTTGCCCCACCCTCACCCCTACCCCTGAAGTCTGCATGGTACAGATTTCCCCCAGCAGGTCTAGAAGAAATCCATGTATTCCCCAACAAATTTAAAACATTTCATTTATTTCATTTATTAAAATGTATTAATCACTTAACACAGAATAGGTCTAAGCGATTTACAGTAAAACATACATAAAATAATCTGATAACAGCATGTACATAACAAAACAACATAACAATAAAAAATCATTCCAAAACAACACAAGATAAACAAACAAATGTTGGAGGAGAAGCATTCTACAGAGGAAGTCTGTATTATACAATAGTTGTCAAACATCACTTAACATCATCTGTTACTTAAGGTTAGCCATAGGCATGCTGTAGGAGAAAGCTTTTCAACTGACATCTAAATTGTCATATGGTAAAGAATTCCATGAAGATGGAGCAGCTATAGAAAACTATGTTTCACGGGTTGAAGATAGACGAGCAAGGCAGACAGAAGGTATGTCCAGTAATCCGTGCTGAAATGATTTTAACTCACGGGTTGGCTTGTATATCCTTAATAAAGCATTACTCCATGGGGGAGAGTCAGGACTAAGCAATTTGAATGTAGTCATGGCAATTTTACACCAAATACGCTTGAATATTGGTAACCATTTTAGACTTAATAGAGTAGGTGTAATGTGATCAAAGCGTTTTGTATTTTTAAACGAGTCTAGCAGCTGAGTTTAGTAATAACTGTAGTGGTTGTAGAGATGTCTTAAGTAAACTTAATAGCAAACTATTACAGTAATCAATGTGCGGAAAAATAATAGCACGTACGACAGTATGGAGATCAGAGTTATAAAGCAAATGACGTAATCCAGAGATTAGGCAGTTTATAAAACCCTGTTTTTATAATTGCTTTGATTTGGGGTTTAAATGATAAAGTAGCATCAAGAAATACGCCAAGACGTTTGATTGGATTGTTGAGTGAAAAAGATAAATTATCAAGAATGATTATGTCATTCTGAGGATCGGAATGAGGTTGATGTAACAACAAGATCTCGGTTTTATTTGTATTAAGGGATAGTTTATTCTGGTGTAGCCACTGCTTTATAGTTGATAAACATAAATGAAGATAATCCACTGTGTTTTGCCAAGGAGTTTGAAAATGAAAAAACTGTATATCGTTTGCGTAAATTTTAAATCCATCAGTAATACTCGCCAGCAGCTTGGTAATGGGAGCAAGATACACATTAAAAAGCATAGCAGACACGGCAGAGCCTTGCGGAACTGATTTTAGAGAATGAGCGTCAGTCAGCTGATGATTAAATTTAAAGAGTTGTGTACGGTCTTTCAAATAATCAGCAAACCATGAAAGAACAGAACCCGCAATGCCACAATCACGAAGATGAAAGAGCAGAATGTCATGGTCAACCATATCGAAAGCTGATGATATATCTAAGGATACCAAGAGATATTGCTGGCCACTATCAAGACCGCGTTTGATTGTATCGATAAGGGAAATAAGGAGAAGTTCAGTGCTCATAGAACGATGAAATCCAAACTGATGAGGATTTAGAATTTCATTGTCGAGAAAATCAGTGAGCTGTTGCAGAACAACATATTCAATAATCTTTGCTACAAATGGCAATGAAGAAATGGGTCTGTAGTTTGCTGCATCATTAAAGGTTTAACTAGTGCTTTTTTTAAACTATTGGGCCTAGAACCAATTTTAAGTGATTGATTGACAATAAGAGTAAGAGATGAAATAAGAATATCTATGATAGCTTTGAATACAGAAATAGGTACATTAGCCATCGGACAAATTACATTATTCCTTTGTGAAACTGTATTAGAAACTTCTACAGAAGTTTCAGCCTCAAAAGATGACCATATAGGAGGGCAAGCGAAAGTATTACTTTGAAACCAGGGAGTAACATCAGTAATAAACTGAAATCCAAATGGTATTTCAACCTTAACACATGCCTACCAGTGATTAAGGCCCAGGACTGTGATACCTGTAGACCTCCTAGTGCATGCCACTAGCCTCCTCTTATTGCCTCCGAACTAGTCACATGTACCGTATTTATCGGTCAAACATTTTGTAATGTAACCTGCCTGAAAATTGCCATCTCTGCCCAACTAAAAGTACCATATGGGTTTCAATAGTATGTGAAGTTCTAGTTGGATTCAACAGAACATTTCCAAGGGTACTTGTTGAGGGAGCAAGGAAGCGCGCATACTTGGCATTTTCAAAACGTATGAGCGCTATATTGCTTTTATTGTGTTATACTATGCTCTGGATGCTTTGGGGATAAATAAATGAATGTAGTTATTATTTGTATTATTTTACTGCCAGTCCTGCCCACACAAATAACAGGTGCAAAGTATATGAGTTTGTCACATATGCTTTCCTCTAACTAATATTGAAAGAGAAACTGCTCAGGCAGCTACAAAGTGTGCACGGCAACCAACCCAAGTACTTTGTGACTATAAGGGATACTCCAGATTGCTCCATGTGTCACAGCTTATACAGTAATACCTATACCACAGACAATGGATAAATACTATTACAGGTCTTTCAGACTTAAAGGTGAATTTTAAGTGCCTGCCGCACCAAAACCGGGAGATATGCGAATATGTTGGGCTGGTGCATGCCCAGCAGATTTTTAGAAGGTGCCCACTATGCGCACAAATGAAAAGTTCCAAAAAAGGGGCATTCCTGGATTTCAACTTCAAATTTGTACATAAATACAACGGTGCCCGCCGGGGTCCCCTGCTGCGTAACTTTACTTCTGCTATAAAATAATTAAAATAAAGATAAATGGATAGACAGGGGTTTTAAAGGAAGGGGCTAACAGGGGAAATGGGAGGTTATTAAGCTAGGGTGGTTGGAAGTCCTATCCCTTACCTGTGTGAACTGGGAACGAACTGGAAATGGAATTGGAGCACGTCTACTAAAGCGCCCCCACTTATAAGGTAGAAACGGCATTTGCACACACAGGCATACGCCCACTTAAAATCTGTGCACATATGCGGTTATACGTGCGTATGTTGTAAAATGATCGCGTCCCTGGACGTGAGCCAATGAATATGTGCACATGTGCCCCTGCGCGCCTGTTTAAAAGTTACCATCTTAGGTTTCTTGATCGATGTAAAGGCCCTGGTAATAGGTGCTCGCTCATACAAACTAATAGCCAGCAATTTAGTACAGAAATTCATATCCATGTGTGCTTAAAACATTGACCATGATTTTAGCATGATGACTTAAATAATGCATTTTGTTTATGAATCTCTTATTTCAAGAACACCCTCAAAATAGATCATCTTAGAAATGTGGAATTCACCAAAACACAAGAAAATTATCACATTTAAGTAGATATGATACTTTTATAATAAATTATTTTATTTAATTTATGAGGCTGAGTCCTTGTTTTGAGCTCCTGCCTACTATTCAGATGCTAAAGAGTTGCATCTAAAAATATTTTTTAAATGAAATACAGTTTTAATTCAAATTACAATATTGTTACTAAGGCACAGGAAAGTCTCCACTATACAATCAACTTTTACCAAGGAATCTTAAAGATGAATTTTAGAAGCCCAACGCGCGCATTCATTAGGGGATAGGTAAATATGTCGGGCTCGTGCGTGCCGAGCGGGTTTTAAAAGCCACCCGGATACGCGTGTAAATGCCGCAGCGCGCACACATCTCAGAAGTTTTCAAAAAGGGGAGGGGGCATGGGCATGGTCTGGGTGTGGAATGGGCGTGAAACTGAGATGAGCGCGTAAATACTTACACGATGCGGCATGCGCCCGGTGCCTCCTGCCGTGTAATTTTCTCTGCTATGGATGACATGTAAGGTTATAAAATAAAGATAAATAGGCAGATCAGAAGGGTTTTAAGGGTTGGGGAAACCGAGAGGAGTGAAGGCTATTTGGAAGACCTATGTATTAACTGGACAAAATGGGGATGAATTGGTAAAACTGGGAATGGCGTTGGAATGCACCCCTTTTAAAATCCCCGATTTACAACTGCGCGCACTTGCAGATGCCCACTTAAAATTCAGCGCATATGCGCGCGCGGAGAAATGATTTTATAACATGCACATATATTCATGCACAAGTTAGAA